>NC_088922.1:54867500-54900000 GCF_038396675.1 Hydra vulgaris | reverse complement strand
TTTAAAAATAAGATAAAAAAAAAGTTTAGTAAAATTAAGAATGTTAAGTAATTCAATTAGTTAAGAGTATTTCAAATCTTGATAAGCAAGGTTGCTTCCTCTCACCTCAAATCTTGATAAATAAGTTTGATTCTCCTCACCTCAAATCTCGATAAGCAAGGTTTCTTCCCCTTGCCTCAAATCTTGATAAACAAGTTGTTTCCCCTCATCTCAAGTCTCAATAAGCAAGATTGTTTTTCCTCCCCTAAAACCCTGATAAACAAGGTTGCTTCCCCTTGACTATCGATATTCATTATTAAAAGTAATATAAATGTAGTCTTTAAATCAAAATCAAAATTTATAACCTTAAAAAAATTTATCATATATGGAGCAATTTAGTTTTATTTTAGTGTCTGAATATTGGTTTAATTTCAATCATCAGTATATTTTGTTATGAATATGACTTAAAAAATCGGACACAAGTTTTTTAATAATAAAGTTTAAAAGACATCTTTTTCTTTTCAACTTATATTAAGAATGATTTTTGATCATTTGAATTATTTTTTTGCCATTGTCTTATTTCTCTTTGTGTTATGTAAAAAATCAAGTTAAATATCAATACATTAACTTATTGTTTACTAAGGATCAACTTATTATTTACTCCAGGGCTGTACAAAGTGGGTTTTTTGGGTTTTGGTTTTTTTAAAAAAATCCAATGAAATAGAATTTCTGGGTTTTTTGGGTTTTTTGTTTTTACAATTTAAATTTTGAAAACTATTATTATGTCATTTTTTGCTAAAATTTTAATTTCTTAGACAATTTCGTTATAATATTCATTGAATTTTCTGGAAATCTCCATATTATGATTGTCATGCTGTCATTAATATTTGATTTTTTCATTTTGATAATGATATCTAGCATATAAAAATAAAACCCAAAACATCCTTAAAAACCAAAAAACCCACTTTCTGAAATAATAAAAAGTGGGTTTTTTCCAGCTCTGGTTTACTCACAGTTCACTTTTTTAATAATCATTGACCTATTGTTAACTTCAATTGACTTATTGTTTACTTAGGATCAACTTATTGTTTACTCACAGTTAACATATTGTTTAGTTAGAATTGACCTATTTTTCACTTCTCTTTGTTTACTTAACATCGACTTATTGTTTACAATAATTGGCATTGATTAAAAATAAAAAGTTTAAAAAATATATTTTTATCAAAAAACCAAAATAGCATATAGATAAAGTTTATTATAAATTTTTAATGGGCACACAATGCAATGTGATGCATAACAAATTTACAGATATTTCTAAAACAAAAATAGTTGTATAAAGAATACAAGCATGCTAAAAATACACACGTAATAGGTTGGGCAAGATGACTAATGGTTGATCATTTCTGTTGAAGACGTGTCAGAAAATTTTTAATGTTTGAATTTTTTTGAATCCTGTTTTTATTATTTTTATTATTAATGTTAATGTTAGTATAATTATCATAAATAGTATTAATACTTTTAGATGAAATTGAAAAGAAAAAATCAGAAGAAATCATTTTCAATGAAAATTTAAAAGATTTAATTAACACAGTAGAATCAGAAGATATAAACATTCATAAATGCGAGGAAAAAGAAACTGATTTACGGGCATCTTCTTCTGAAGAAAATTTTTATGGTATTTTATATATATATATAATTTATATATTTTTTATCGAGATTTTATAAAATTAGATTCTTGAATAAAAAATAAACCTGCTCGGTCAATAATTATCAGTTATAAATAACTTATTCCAGGGTTGATATATCCTACCTTCCTATATCCACCTTTAAATTTGAGAAAGGTTTTCATTATTTAGTTTTTTTCTTAGATGCATTAACTGAGGTTGAACAGCTTTCAGAAAAACTAATTCCATTTAATAGAACAGCTAGCCAATTAATTACTGATAAACCAATCAATCAATCAACTTATGAAAAAAGAAAGTCTGATGCACAGAAAAAAAATTTAAAGTGGTTTTGTGATTCGATTTGTGATAAATTAATATTTACAAATCCTTTGACTCGTCAAGAAGAATGCAAAAATGTTGGAGAACTTGATGGGAAACCTCTCGCTGGGTTTGTTATATCTTTTGATCAATACGAAGACCAGCAGCGAGAAACCCTGTCTGCATTAGCAGTGAGTTTGGGTGCTTGCGTGCAAGATGAAGTGTTTTTTATTAACAAAGATCATCAAGTTATTGCTAGTACCCATTTGATATTGAAACGCTGTGAAGGTATACAATTCCTAACTGCTTCCCATTGGCAAATTCCTTGCATAACTGAAGAATGGCTATGGAAATGTTTAGACATCCAAGGTGTAGCATCTACAGCAACTTACGAGATTTCAGAGAAACAGAGTTCCAAGTTCACAAGCATTCATTGCTTTTTCCCCGTGCACGGTTTAATTTTATGTATTAGCAGCAGTTACTTTAAGTTCTTGATATGTGATCAAAACAAGGGGAACAATAATAAAGATATTATTGTGTACGTTAATCTTGGTGATAGCCAATACGTTGAGCTGCTTATACATTCATTGTATAACTTTGATGTATTAAAAAATGTTGGCACTTTAAAGCTCCTAAAAGTATTAGAATACGCTGACCGTTTTCAATGTGATGCTCTTCTTAAACAAGGTCTTCCATTAATAAACAACATAGTAATAGATAACATTGAGGAGTGCAATCTATTGTTAGAGTACATTTGCGTTTTTCAAAGTCTTGAGCATATAATTCCGAGAGATTTTCTTACTAAAGTTAAAGACACATGTTCTTATTTTTTGGCAAATTTAATCACTCCCTTAGAATGCTGCATTTTCCAAGAATCTTTTGGCTTAATAAATCTATCTGGACTATTAATACTGCTAAAGTCTAACTATAAGTTTCTTTTTAATGAAAATAGCTTGATTCCTTTTCTGTTAGATTGGTTAGAATTCGACAGTTCCCGACAAACCGAGGACAACATAAAAATCCTTCTTTCCGAATGTCGCTACGAATTCATGAGTGTAGAATTTTTAAAAGATTGTTTATCGCCTACAGACGCTATTTTCAGCAAATGGCCTGGTTTCTTTGATTGGTATATCGATGCTGTCACATATCCTGCAGTTCCTTTAAATTCGAAAGAGTTGTACTTATGTAAAAAGAGAGAGAACAGGTCTGCTGTCAATTTTTCAGAAGGTGCATCGTTAAAGCATGAACGTAATATAAAACTAATATGGATAAATGATCAGTTTGTTCAACCGTTTAAATGTCGCCAAAGAATTATCTACAAAGGTTACTTGCTTACACCTGTCGTCAAAATTTGTAAGGAAAATAACAAGCATAAAGTTTTACTACAGATGTATGTTGGAAAGAAAATTACTAAAAAAGAAATGAGAAATTTTTATTTCAAGGTTGATTTTCATTTTGCAATTTTGCCTGGGGATTTGGAATGCGCAGAAGAACTTACCTACAGGAAGTGCAAAAAATCTCTTGATATAAGAATTGCATCGTGTATGATTTTTAGTTATGATAGTAACAAAGTCGAATTTCAAAACAGCAATCTTGCAGAGATATCTTTTGGAACTATTGACGGAGGTTTGGTGCAAAGGTTTAGAAAGCAGGGCGTGTTTGCTTTATTTAATTTTTCTTATAGCGAAGTATCTTAAGTAAATTTTAATATCCCTCCGAAATATATTTTATTTATATTTTTTTTAATTTTATTCTCATGTATTTCTTATAAACTGTATTACAGATTATATATTTATTTGTTATGTATTTTATTCCAGATTGCATATTTATTATATATTTTATTCCAGATTACATATTTATTATGTATATTATTACAGATTATATATTTATGATAAAAATATCTCGTTTTTAAAATATTAGTTTTTGGTTAAGCGCCGACTGAGTGCCATTTTTTAAAATAGATTTAGAAAATGGCGCTCTTTAGGGGCCATCCATAATATGGATTCCATATATTACGTACGCATTCTATATATTATACATGTATTCTATATATTATATACGGATTCCATATATTACTTATATGGGAATTCCATATATTACTTATATACTACCCCCCCATATATTACTTATATGGGGGGTAAGACCGCCAAGCATACGTACGTTATGAGGAGGGGGGGGGGGGATAATAATGTACAAGGTACAACATGGGGAAGGAGGTCCAAATCTGAAGATTTTTGCATACATAATGTATGGATGGCCCCTTAGAGTAAAGTCAAATGCTCTTCCACGGTGCTCTTAGACCGAGAAGGTGCTCCAAGAAGACTTAACAGTCTTCTTGGAGCACCTTAAATAACCTTGAAAAATAACAAAAACATTATTTTAATTATTGTTACTGAAATTATCGTTTACTGAAATTATTGCAGCACCTTCGCTATATTTGGCATTGTCTGTTAAAATGGCAACAGCAGCATATTGAAAAGAATTAAACACAGTTAACGATGACTTAAGACCGTTTTTCTGCACTAAAACTGTTAGCTATTAGAGCAGAAGCAGCTTAAGTGAATTTAAAAAAGTTTAATTCTAAGTTGTTTTTTTTTTATAATGACGTTTTATAAATATAAATTTAACTGTATTGATGTTTTACTAATACTATCAGTTTATCAGTCCAAAATAAGTAAACAATTAAATAATCGGAATAAAGTGTTGGAAATTTTTTTTCAAAATCAAATCTACTCACATTCAAAAAGTGCAAAACTGCCAACATTACTAAGTTTTCAGTTAGAAACACATTTAGGAGATACAAGAAGACTCAAAAAAAAAAAAGAAGAAAAAAAAAAAGGAAATGATGCGGTGGAAGGATGTAAGGTTTTGTTAAGAGAAATAAAAGAATTCGATAAAACGTTTTGCAAACAGGATTTCTCACAGTTGCCCGGCCATCAATATTATAATAAGGTATTTATGTCAGCAACATATTTAAATATATCTAGACAAAAAAGATTGCCTTGAAAACTATCGTGTGGCAAGCAACTGACTTTTGTGTCCTTACGAGTGCTCAATTTGTCACTCGGAAGACTTTGTCATTTCCGAGTGACGGATGCGTTTTTTATTCTTGTTGTACATTAGTATCTCGCCAAATGCCTTCAGAAATATGTTTTTCCACTTATTAAACACAGCAAAGCAATTGTCTTTTAGCCATTTTAATTGACAATCAAAATGGCGTCGAAGTTGTGCCGAACCCTCCAAGCTGCCTTGAGCAGCGCGGAATCGAGAGTAACTGGACACTTGTAAAAAGAATCTAGTTAAAAAGCAATACCCCTGCAAAAGAAGACGAAGAATTAAAGCAAAAATTTATGGCAGCATCAAAAAAGGTCACTGAAAACAAGATCCAGGCCATGATAGCACATACTCTAAAAAAAAACTAATAAAAACTTTAAATGATACAATCAACTTCGTTATAAAATAAAATTTTAAAACAATTTGTAAAGTATTTCTCGAGTTATTGCTAATTATATCCGACCCGAAAGTTTTGAGCCTAACCGATATCATACAAACTGGATATTATAAAACATCAAGCCGCTTCAGCAGAGACAAGGTTTCATAAATAAAAGTTCATTAATGAATAAAAGAAAAAATTGGGTTTTTTATTAACATTCAAAAGTCGGGTGGTTTAAGTACATCAAACGAAGTAAATACTAGAAGAAGCTTTTTTAAAAGAGCATAAATAATATCGAACAATACTAGATTTGATTAATGTTTGATAAAGATAATTTATGTTGCATCATAATTTTTACTGAGGGGTAGCGAGGGTCTTTGCACACCAAAATAAGGCGCTTTTTTATTGTAAAAAATCAATTCTTTCTTTAAGAAAAAATAATTTTTATAAAAAAATGAGCCTTTTTTTGATTCTTCTGTTGTTTATTTTAGCACCCCCTAAAATCTTTTGCGCCCGGAGCAAAAACCCCATTGACCCCCGTCTCGCTACGCTGCTGAATCCTCACTATTGCAAATTGGTCGTAATGCTTTCCAAGTGTATCGAATAAATGCTGCAATTTAGTATAACAAGTTATTTATTGTATTGTGCCACCAAGTTTAATACATAAACATGAAGTTGTAAAACAATTTTCAGTATTTTTTGGCATACTTCCTGAGCAAGCTCAAGTATTTTAAGAAGTATGGAGAACATTTTTCACGCTAATGTTCCCAAAAAAAAAAACATTGATGATTTGTTTCTCAGATTCGTTTTATCAGTTTTTTATCTGCTTCTGTTGAAAACTTTTAAACTTTGCATCCGACCATCTCATTTCAACATATTCGTTATATAGGTTGGTTAGGCGCCAAATCATCTATATTATTCTACTTTAGATCGTTCACAAATTACGCCACAGAATTTTCGTTTTTGACCCCTTCCCCATCATCACAAGATTGTAAGACTTAATGACTCATCGTAACAAGGGACTTGTTACTAAAGAGTTACAATGTGGCGAAGACAAGAGAAGGGGATCAAAAACGGTCAAAAATTGCGAGACGTCATTTGTGGACAATCCCTAATATAATAATATAGATGATTACGTAGCTATCAAAATAAAATTATTAAAATAATAATAGCATGTATTGCATAAGCTATATATACATGTATGTGATGTTAAAACATAAACAAACAAACAAAAAAACGCTAATTAAGACTCTTACTAAGTAATACTAAAATTCCACTTTCTTTTTTTCACACTTAGTCTAGCATTATTCATTATCAGATGTTTCCAATCATATTACCTGCTATTTCAAAGTTTTGTAAACGCTTTTAATAAAGATAGCTTAATCTTTAGTAACCTCCACAGTTACAGTTTCAAGACAACCATTTTTTGTAGTAAATACTTAGGGCTTGTTAAATATTTTTAAATTAAATTCAAGGCTCGTACCAGATTTTGAAATTAAATCTCAGAAAATAGTATACATGATGCATTTCTTTCATTTAATCAGGAGGGATCAACTCATCTACTTAATTTTGAATCCAGTGACTATTCTTTTATGTGTTTTCGTTTAGCACCACTTCACTCTACACTCAAAATATTCATTCTACAGCTGATTTGCTAACAGTAATAACTGATAGATTTTATCGCGCATTAAATAAAGGTGGAATAGTTAAGGCTATTACTCTTGACATTTCAAAAGCTTTTAATAAAGTTTGGCATGCTGGTCTTCTCCATAAGCTTGCTTCTGTGTATCAAATTACTGTGTATCAAATAACATCTTTAAGATTATTAAATCCTTTCTTACGAATCATAGTATAAAAGTTGCCCTCAATGGAAAGCACTCTTCTTCATATCCTGTAACTTCAGGGGTTCCTCAAAGTTCTATCTTTGGCCTATACTCTTTTCAATTTACATTAACAATCTTCCGGATATTCTCACATCTAAGTTGGAATTGTTCGTGGATGATACTACTATTTTTTCTTGTCTTGATAAAAAACCAACACTCTCTGATTGCTTGGAAGAGGCATTTAAGCTTGAAAAGGATCTCACTTCTGCAACAGCATGGGGCTTACAGTAGCTGGTGAGCTTTAATTCAGATTAAACACATTTTTTTTTCAGCCAATCGTTATTGCAATAATTTAGATCTTCCTTTTTTTTGAACGGTAATGTACTTGATTAGTCATCTACCCTTTACCTTCTAGGATTAACTCTTAATTCCGATCTTTTTTGGAAACTATATATCAAATCCATTGAAAAATTAGCATATGCTAAGGTTGCGTCTCTTTATCGTGCTTGACACCTTTTTACTCCAAAATCTATTCTTTATCTCTATAATCTCAAATCCGTCCTTATATAGAATATTATTACCATATCTGGGGCGGATCTTCCAATGATGCCTTTTCTCTTTTAGGAAAAGTGCAATAACGCATTTTAAACATAGTTGGAGCTGCACTTGCAACCAACCTCCAACCATTATCACATCGTTGTAATGTTGCTTCTCTATCTCTTTTCTACAAATACTATAATGGGCACTGCTGTAAAGAGCTAGCGTCTCTTGCGCCATCTACTAAAATTTATTCTCTTGTTACTTGTCATTCAATTAAGTTTCATCATTTTTCTGTGACTGTTCCTAAGTGCTCCAAAAACTCTTATTCGTCTAGTTTTTTTCCTCGAACATCGGTTCTTTGGAATTCGCTTCCTTCATCTTGTTTTCCTGATTCATATAAATTGCAATCTCTCAAGTTGTCTTTCAATCATTATCTTGCTCTATAAACTTTATCTTTCTTTTCCAATAACTTCTAACTCTAGTAGTGGTTGCTTGCAGCCTTGCTGGAAGCAAAAATGTTGAAAAAAAATTTAAAAAATTCAGTTTTCTGGTCCTATAAAAAAAAGCAAGAAATTCACAAGATTTATATTATTACAGAAACTTGTGTTGAGTTATCTAATAGCTGATTCATTCCAGTTATACATATCGTTCATATAACTTGATAAATGGCATCATTTTTATACCCTTAGCTCTTTTTTATCTCACTGTTATACTTTTTATGCACAACACCAGCTAGAGCTTTCATTTGGGCATTTCCATTTCAGTGCGTGATTTTTTATTTTTCTTTGTTTTTACAATTAAAGGCTGGGAATATAGCAATATGCATACTATTATGATTTTCTTAAAGAACAACTCTAACAAAATTATTTTTTTCATAATTTAGGCTACCTAAATATATATATATATATATATATATATATATATATATATATATATATATATATATATATATATATATATATATATATATATATATATTTGAGCAGCTGTGGCGCAGTGGTTAGAGTTCTGGCTCAGAACCCAGAGGTCCAATGTTCGACGCCAGCTCTAGCCCAACAAGCGACATTGGTACGGAAGGAGGCGTGAACTTCCTGTTAAATGCTCTCCCGCGGTGCTTTGTGATAAGACCGTAAGGACTTCTGGGAGCACCTAAAATAACTACAATATATATATATATATATATATATATATATATATATATATATATATATATATATATATATATATATATATATATATATATATATATATATATATATATATATATACGGTCGTAACGAAAAAGCCAAAAAGGAAAAACAACAAATAACGCAATGAATGACATAAAAAATGATCAATGATTATAAAAACCAATTAAATTATGTTAAAAATATGAATTTTATAACCTTATCAAGGTTATCCATGATGGGTCTTTGGTTGCGAACCTTCGCTTGATTTTTTTGTTTGTTTTCTTTTCTTGGTGTTAATAACTGCCGCCATAGATAATTTCTCTTTCTTTCTTTTTCTAACAAAGCTTTTCTGTTTCTTGCTCTATAAGCTTTCGATATTTCAGCATCTGATTTTGGCATTTTAAATATGTTATTAAATATAACGGCTGCTGTTTGTGATATATGCTCCGTCATATATCTGAAAAAA
Source organism: Hydra vulgaris (assembly GCF_038396675.1). NCBI lineage: Eukaryota > Metazoa > Cnidaria > Hydrozoa > Anthoathecata > Hydridae > Hydra > Hydra vulgaris. Next base: position 54,890,608 of record NC_088922.1, on the reverse strand, counting down.
CCCGCGAAATGTTGTAAATAAAAAAACAACTGCGAAATCGATTGAACAAAAACGTTGCAGGACAAACTTTAGACAACGTTTAATCTAAAAAAAATTGCGATTTTTGTTAAAAGTTTTAATTTCTAAAAAAAAAAAATTCTTTACATCAATTTTTTGAAATTAGTTACTCATAGTTTCAATAAAAACTTTAACAAGTTTAGTAATAAAATGAATAAACAAACTGCAAATTAAACAATAAACCAAAATTGATTTAAATTATAACTTGGTTTAAATGATGAAAATCGTTTGAAATGAATTAAATCGTTCGCTCTTTAACTTTTTTTTTTAAGTCAAGAAGCCGTTATGGAAAAACAAACATATATCGTGTTGGTCGTAACGTACTTAGTATCATGTTAAAATGGTGATCTTTAATGATTTTTTTTTTAAACGATGATAAAATACGTATGAGTATCTTTACTTTTAACATGGTTTTAGTTTTAAAAAGTCTGATAAGAAGCATAGAAAAAGCTTTTCGACTTTTTTTTGTGACATAACGTCTTTTTTTCATTAATATGCTCTTTTTACAATTAGAGTTCGTTTTTATAAAAAATATTATGCATGTTTAATTTTGTCTTTTAGTCAAACTTAGAAGTAATAGTTATTTAAAAAAACAGCACTGAAACTTTTTTCAACGCTTCACAACACGACTATATATAAACGTCAAAAATATAACCCTTACAACTTCAAAAGTAGGTTATAGTATGATAAAATAATTTTTTTTTAAATTTTTTCTTAAAAGTATTCTTAAATAGTTGGAAAATAAATTTAATGAAGTTATTATATGTCGCCGTGAACTTTTTTTTTTTTCTTTTCCCTCTTTTACGTGGAATTGCCCATATATATATTAGTTTACCCTGTCAGCAAAAAAAGCGCCATATGCCAAGTTGTAATTTATATAACTACACTCGCTGTGCAAACAAATAATTAATGGGGGTAGAGGGGGTAAGTAACAATTTTTGCGATTGCAGAGAGAAACTCATATCTTAGTTTTACTTATCTTAATGTTAACTAATTATAAGGTTGTTTTTAGCGTTTTAACTAATACAATCCTTAAATAGATTTTCTATTGTCATTTTTTCGTCAGAGATTTTCGTAAATAATTTTAATTTTAATTAAGTACTCGAGTAATCGAGATTTGTGAAATTGTTCTGTTCATTTTTTATTATGCTTGCACGTTTCAAATTCCCGCACTTTACACAACGACTAAAGAAAACAAAAACAAAACAAAAGATTTTGAAACGCTGCGTTTCAAAGTCTTCGAAACTGCTAATAATATTTGACTCGAAAGAAATAATTTTGAAAAAGAAATAATTTTGATTCGAAATATTTTGAAACAGAAACTTTTAAAATTGAACTTGAAACTTTAAAAAATAATTCTACTGCAATACGCATAAATGTAAGAAGTATAAATAAAAATTTGGATAAACTAAAACACTTTCTAATAGATTGCAATTACTCATTTAGTATGATTTGCATAACGAAACGTGGTGTTCTGATAAATTATTTCAAACAAACTCAAATTTTAAAATTCCAAGTTATAAACTAATATCTTTTGAAAGAGCAACAAACAAAAGGGGAGGAGGGATCGTAACGTATATCCGAAGTAATCAAGTGCTTAAAGTAAGACAAGACCTCTTCTACTCTGACACTGATAGCGAAGTCTTTACTATTGAGATAACGGGTAATAAATCAAAAAATATTATAATTTCCACTTGCTATAGACCTCCAGAAGGTGATATAATTAGATTTTCAAATTTTCAAAGAAAATGCGATTGCTAAACTCTTTTTTGATAATCTGTTTTAATTGTTTACCCTCCCAATCATCAACAAACCTACCCTGGTAACCCCAACCTCCGTCTCTGCTATAGACAATATATTAACAGATAGATTTCTAGAAACCTCTTTAAAAGCAGGAACTATCAAAACCGATATATCAGATCATTTTCCTATTTATTTTTCCTTATCTCAAGATTTAAGAACCTATAGCAATCCTAAAACCAAAATTTATAAAAGAAAAATCAATCAGTTCCTTATTGAAAATTGTTAAGACTCGCTATCGGTAGTAAATTGGGATGGAGCGTATCAAGAATGAAACCTTGGACACACAAGTTCCACATACAACTTATATATAAATATTTTTCTAGATCACTACAATATACATTTCCATGTCGAAGAGAAATAAATAACGTTAAAGTATTTAAACTGCCCATGGATAACTAACGGGATTAGAAAATCTTCAAAAACAAAGCAAAAACTCTATATCAAGTATTTAAAAAACAGAAACAAAACTAACTTAACTACATACAAGGAATACAAAAATCTATTTAAAAAAATTAGAAGAATTCAAAAAAAATATATCATTCAAACAACTACAAAAAAGCAAAAGTGATATTAAAAAAACCTGGAACATATTGAAAGAAATAATAGGTAAAAACCATACAAAATCAAATAATATACCCAATAAAACTATCGTTAACTAAACTGAATATTTCGACAAAATTTCTATCGCTGAAAACTTCAATAATATTTTTGCAAACATAGGTCCTAACATGGCTTCCAAAATTCAACGCCCCGGTATCTCCTTTGAAACCTATATCACAAAGCAACATTTCTGTTTAAATATTTTCTCTGGACTAAATCATGAAGAACTAGAAATTGCAAAAAACTCGCTTAAGGCGAATAAGACTCCTGGGATAGACGATATTTGTAGCTATATAGTTGTAAATATGTTTCCGGTGATAAAACAACCAATTTATGAAATATTTAAATCTTCAATTATTACAGGATTTGTACCGAATAAATTAAAAATAGCTAAGGTAACCCAATATTAAAAACCGGAGATTCATTTACACTAAATAACTACAGACCTATCTCAGTTCTTCCTGTACTTTTAAAACTTTTGAAAGAGTAATATACAATAAACTGTATAAATATCTGACAAATAATAAAATCCTAAATGACAGTTTGGCTTCCAAAAGCAAAAACAGTTTGACTTCCAAAAGCAACATTCAACCGAACACGCAATTCTTGATCTTATAAATAGTATAAATGACTCCTTTGAAAACAAAAAATATGTCCTTAGAGTCTTTGTTAATTTATCTAAGGCATTTGACACAGTAGATCACGCTATCTTAATTAGATAAATGGAAAAATATGAGATAAAAGGTGTTGCACTAAACTGGTTCAAAAATTTTTTACTAGACAGAAAGCAATGCGCTTTTGCTCATGAATAAAAATTGTCAAAATTACTCAAATTAAAATGCGGTGTCCCCCAAGGTTCCATTTTTGCACCTCTTTTGTTTTTGATATACATAAACGATCTTCCTAAAGCCTCAAGTAAATTGGATGTCATAATGTTCGCAAACGACACTAATTTGTTTTATGCATCCTCATCAATTATAGAACTTTATGAAGCTACAAATACTGAACTTGAAAAAATAAACAGTTGGTTAAAATCTAACAAATTATCGCTAAACACAGAAAAAACCAAATACATTCTTTTTCATTCTAACCATATAAAAATACCTCGCGGTTTACCTTTGCTAAATATAAATACTAAATAAATAGAAAGAACCCAAGCAACTAAATTTCTAGGTATACTTATTGATGAGAACATTTCATGGAAATCACATATAAATATATTAAATACCAAAATATCAAAAAACATTGATATCCTTTGCAAAGCTAGTTCTATACTGTCACCTGATAATTTAAAGTTCCTATTCTTCTCGTTTATACAAAGCTACTACATATACGCTAATGTTGCATGGGTACTTATAAAACAAACTAACCACACTATATCGAAAACAAAAACATGCTGCAAGAATAGTTTTTAATAAGGATAGAATCTCGCATGCTGAGCCACTTTTAAAAAAATTGAAAGCATTAAAATGTATATCAAATCAATATATTTGTTATTTATGCTCAAATATAAACTTGGACTTATTTCTTCTCACTTTTCAAAGAATTTCTTCCAAAATATTAAAAATAGATACCATAACAGAAGAACGGGAAACTTCAACGTGCCTTTTAAAAAAACTAATCTCTCGCGCTTTTCCATTTCGTACCGTGGTCCTTGTCTATATAACAAGTTAATATCTAAAAATACTCAAGTGGAAAAATCGAATAACTTAAATACTCTGAAAACGTTATGAAAAGATTTTAAACACTAACAACTTTATGAAGTTTTATTAACCCCAAAACATTTAAAACTATGTATAAACTAACTTTGTTCCGAAACCAATGTAAACTCTAATAACTCTAAAAACTCTAAATAACTCAAAAAATAACAACAACAACAACAACAACAACAACAACAACAACAACAACAACAACAACAACAACAACAACAACAACAACAACAACAAAAAATAGGCTTATTTATCAACGCGTGAACGATATATTACCTATTTAGCAAATCGTGTACCTACAGTCGTAAGACAATTTATTATGGCTACCTACATTTTTTCTAGAAACTCTAGAAAAATTGTGATTTTCCATCAGTTTTTACAATTTTATCTACCAAAGACGTATTCTAATAAAAAATCAGGTTGTGTGTTAATAAAAAATTACCATTTTATAAGAATAAATACACTTTAATAAAAAATATTCATATAATATCTTAGTTACAATCAATATTTTGTAACCCCCCTTTTGCATCGATTACTGCCTGTGCCCTTTTAGGCATGCTTTTTATGCAGTTTTCTGCCATTTCCTGCAATCTTGCATTGTGGTTCCAATGTTTTATAATACTTTCTATTAGAACCACCTTGTTTGTAATATTTTCCTTGGCCACCTCCTTTTTTAATAGCTCTCAAACATTTTCTATAGGATTGAGATCCGGCGAATTTCCCGGCCAGTCCAACAAAGGAATATTTTTATCTTTCAAAAAGATTTTGATAGACTTAGCCGTATGGCATGGTGCTCCATCTTGCATGAATGTTTTGTTTTCCTCTGGACCAAACCATTCCGTCAATTGGGGTAACAATCTTTGTTCCAGGACATTTTTATACTGCACCTGGTTCATTATCCCTTGAACAATGTACAGCCTTCTTATTCCTTTCCCACAAATGACCGACCAAATCATCACCGAGGTTGGATGTTTGACGGTTTGAATAATACAGCTACTTAAATATTTCTCTCCAACCTTTTGGAGAGAAATATTTAAGTAACCTTTTGCTTTTTTTGATAAGACTTGGAACATGCTCTCATCACTAAAGCAAACCTAAAAATATTATACGATGGTTCATTGACCACAATGCATGGATTATCTAAAAAATTTAAAGTATTATTTAATAAAATAATCTGTTATACCGTTTTCCAATCGTCTTCAGTCCAATTTCTATATTTTTTTGCCCATTCTAATCGCTTCTCCATCATTTTTGGCGTTAATTTTGGCTTTTTAGCCGGACGTCTTGAGCTGTAGCCAAGATCGTGTAGATGACGCTGAACCGTTCTCTTGGACATCTTAATACCAGAGCTCTCCAACTTCTCAGTGATATCATCATTTGATGCTAGCCTATCTTCCAATACTATTTTGGTAAGAATTCTTTCACCTCGTGGAGTAAGAATTCTTTTTTTACCACAGTTCCCAGTCCTTTTTGGAGTCAGGTTTTCCATGTTGACAATTTTTTTTTGGATATTCTGCACTGACACTCAAGAAGGCGATTCCTCTTTGGGAAAAACCAGTATTTTTAAGAAGTGCTTGGATTTCACTTTTTTTTTCTAGAGATAAGTCCTTTTTTTTGCCCATTTCTAAAAAAATAACCAATTTTAGTACGAAAATTTCTATTATTACTTAAAATAATTTTAATCACAAAATACTGAGTGAAATAAAAATATTTTTATGTTAATTTATGTAATGTAATATTCTTAAAGTAATATTAGTCGATTTGAGTACTTACTTTAATGATAACTTTGAAAAATATACCAAAACTAACAGAGAGTATTCACCACGTGAATACTCTTTGTTATTTAGGGGACCTTTTGCAAATTAAAGGAGCTTTATTAATTCAATTTTTTCAGGATTTTGAGGCCCTAGTGACCAGTTTTTTTTTCGAGGGGGAGAGGGGAGGGAGTTACTTCCAATCTACTAGCCACGGCAGTGTATATACCGTCGCTGCAAAACAAGACTATCTGAAGTTCATTTTTGCTGTTCTGTGAAAAAGGCGTTTAAAGTTTTTAATTCACCTTTGCGTTTGATCTTCTTAAATAAATTAAATTGTTTTAAAATACTTATAGAAAATGTTATTATTTTTCATAATTTAACAAAAAAAAAATTAAAAATTTATGTTTATAAGAAGCACTAAAGCAAATGAACTTAAGATACCTTAAAACTATATAAAATATGACCAAATTCTACAAATTAAATTGTCACTGCAAAACTAGACCATCTTGAGTCCGTTTCAGTTGTTAAAAAGACATTGAAAGTTTTAAATTTAATCACTAGATTTGATTTGTTTGATTAAATCTACTTATTTTCAGTTATTTATTATATGTATTAAGTATTTTAAACCAAAAAAGTTTTTTTTGCCAAAAAAAGGACTTTTGGTTTTGCCGCGACAATGTCTCTTAATTATTTTTTTTAGGACATAAGATAGTTGAATTTTACTCAGTTGCAGAAGTTGAATCAATTATGGTTCCATACTTTGTGGGATGACTTTTGTGCACCTTAGAAGTATTTTAAACCAAAAAAGCCAATTTTTCCAAAAATGGACTTGCAGCCACGATATATACAGTGGGCAACCAAATTATTAGTTACACTTGCAAAAAATATCATATTAACCATTATAAGCTTTTTTACGTATTCTTATGTTAAACTTTTTATATAAATATTAGTGCTAGTAGCTTAAATAAATTTTTAAGTATATATTTATAAAAACTCACAATACAAAATATTTTTTAGTATATCATTGGGGTGCCTTTTGCATCAATTACTGCTTGTATCCTTCTTGGCATACTTTAGATGCAATTCTTTACATTTGCTTTTAATTCCTGATCATTATGCCAGGGATTATTTTGTGAATCTATGAGAATTTTTTTTTTGGTTTTAGTATTATGCCCAATTATCGGCTTTAAAACTTCCCAGGCGTTCTCCAGTGGCGGATTTACCATATGCGAGGCCACAAACGTAATGAATTTCCCGTTCATCTCTCATGGTGGTGATGCGTGGCCTCCCACATTTTGTAATTCTGGCACTTAGTACAGGTATTTTTTTTTCATCAAGTTTACCTTCAATTCTGCTTACTGTCATCACAGTAACTATAACTAAATTTGCATTTTTTCTTTGGGAGTGAATTGAATGTTTTAATGAAGCAGATATTAATGAAATTTTTTTGCTTGATATATCTTTAGCTTTTCCTATTTTTAGGCACCAAAGTTCAAATATTTTTAGTTAAAACTACTAATTGATGTATAAAATGAGTTAGAGTCACAAAAACATCAAACAGTTGACAAAAGTTTCATTTATTACACATGCGCAAATAATAATTTTGCAAAGAATATGCAGAAAGACGTATTTCGCAGGTTTTTGCATATTCTAGCTTATCAATGCTAAAAATTGCCACAATCATTTACTAAAGTTACAACTTCATTAAAAAAATGTAAAAAACTATTATTGATACTAAAATCTTTAAGAATGTAAGAGTAGAAGCAAATTTATTCATTTAAAATCTATATTTAGTTGTAGCTTTTGTGAAAAAACAAACTGTAACTAATAATTTGGTCGCCCACCGTATATATATATATATATATATATATATATATATATATATATATATATATATATATATATATATATATATATATATATATATATATATATATATATATATATATATATATATATATTTAAACAACTTTAAAAAGTATTCTACACAATAGAGTACTCAATGTTCTTAAAAGAACAGAGCAATTATATAATAGTAGAAAATCACTTAACTAAATTTTTTTCCATTTGACACTGTGTTTCATCAACAAAGATTCATCAGAGTTCTGATGAATCTTTGTTGATGAAACACAGTGTCAAATGGAAAAAAATTTAGTTAAGTGATTTTCTACTAATATATATATATATATATATATATATATATATATATATATATATATATATATATATATATATATATATATATATATATATATATATATACATACATATATATATATATATATATATATATATATATATATATATATATATATATATATATATATAAAGAAAAAACAAAGATTATACTTTTGCTTCGAATCGTTAAAACACTGTTGTTATGTTTTAAATTAACAAAACAATTTCAAATTTCAAATCTTTTCCGAACATCCTCAACCAAATTTCAAGCCATGCTTTGATGTTAAAATTTAAAGCAAAGTAGGATTTACATTAGAAAGTTTAGTAAAATAATTTTTTCACTGTAATTTTTTTTCAAAATACATTTTCTGACAAAAATAAAAAGATTGGCAGTCTAATATTAGGTGGGTGGTAGACGTCATAATGTCAATATTTATACTTATTTTTTTACCCCGTCAATTGCAGTACTTAACGGGGTTTAGATGCACCCCTGCCATCTTTGCAGAGTGAGGCCACTATTTATCTCTTCATGCCATCTGGTATTTTTTGGTCAAAGAAAGTCAAAGCAACTATAGTCTCAAAGAGGTATCACAGATAGTTAAATGAGGTGACGAAATGCAAAATACAGTAGATCCTGTTTAAATTTTGCTGTGAACACACACACTGCAATTTCTGCCAGAAATATTTGATTAATCAAATGTTTTTGTGAGTACAGCAGTAATTATGCCTCTATTTGCACTTCTCGGCTTCTTTGGACTTTTCCAAAATTACCAGAATCCGCTTTACATAAAATCTCATTGCTTCTACTGTCTGATAATTTCAACTGGGCAATTGTATAAATTGTGGAAGTTTTTTTTTCAACAACCTGGGTTAACGTGGGCACAGGGGAGAAAAGCAATAAGACAAGTTTGCCTAGATTGCCAAATACTCTGACGGCGACCCTGAAGTAACGTAAAGTAACAGTATAATAGCAAAATACGATGCACTAGAATAGGTTTTTGTTTTTGTAAATATTAAATAACAATAATATTCCTAAAATATCAAATTTTGATAAAAAAAACAATTTAGGCTTATTAAGCTATTGTAAGAATTTTCAAAGCCGTGATTGGCCTTTATATATATTTAAGTATAAACAAAAATAAAGTGAAACTTTAAATATGAAATTTTCTATTAAAATATAAATACAATTATAAATACAATATACAAAAGTTTAAATTCTAGAAAACGTACAAAAGACATCGCACAGAATTCAATAAAATACACCGAATATTTAGAGAAAGCCAGGTTACGTGTCCAATTAAAGATAGCAACTTGACATCTCCATATAAAAATACCATAGTAACATGTTTATAGAAAAACAAGTTTAATAATATGTTTCCTTTTTTAGCCAACCTGAAGAAATAAAAATAAAATTTATTAAACAACTTTTAATAAAATATTATACGGGGGTTACAAAATATAAAAAGTATTTTATTAAGACACAAACATTTTTTATAATGTAAATTTTTAAATACTTAATATAAAAATAAGATACACTAGACCTTGCTATTTTTAAAACACGAACTTGCTCAAGTTTAATAATTTTTGAACATTTCAGAGCAGAAGAATGGACTCTGATTTTGTATCACAATATGTTTCTAGTCACTGCACAGTGAATTATCTAAAAAGGGCAAAACTATTTTTGGGTTAAATATAGTTAAAAAGTTTGAGTTTTGATAACTGTTTAGTGTCGATATGATTGGTTAAGAAAGATTTGAATGTTACTAAAGCTTTATTATCATCTTTTAAATCTTTCTTATATGATACATAATATTGATACATGTTTATAGGGGTTTTTGGGGCCAAGGATTACATTTTCAAGCTCTATTTTAAGTTTAGAGTGGCCATGAACACACAAGTAACCATTTAGGAGTTGTCAAATGTGGTCTTGGGATGCTTTATGGTTTTTAAATAAGATGGGTTATGTTGTATGTCTAAATATAGGTAATTGCGGTGAGGAAATTCGAATCTGGACATATTTGGTCTTCAGGAGTGGTTATGACCACACATGTGGTCATTTTAGAGGTAGTCAATGGTAGTCTTGGAATATCCTGATGGTTTTTAAATTAGGTGGGATTTGTTGTATGTCTAAATATAGATAATTGCAGTCATGAAATTCAAATCTGGGCACATTCGGTTTTTAGAAGTTGTCATTACCGCTCATATGGTCATTTTAGGGGTGGTAAAGAGTGGTCTTGAGATATCCCGACGGTTTTTCAATTAGATGGGACATGTTGTATGTAAATATAGGTGGTTAAGATCGGGGAATTCAAATCTAGGGATATTTGGTTTATGGGAGTGGTCATTACCGTACAGGTGGTCATTTTAGGGGTGGTCAAGGGTGGTCCTGGGGTGCCCCAATTGTTTTTCAATCAAATGGAACAGTTGTATGTCTAAATATAAGTAATTGAGGTCGGAGAATTTAAATCTGGGCATATTTGGTCTCCAGGAGGTGTGGTCATGAGTTGTCAAATTGGTACTTTCTTTATGTTTATTTATTTTATGTACTTAATTTCTTTGATATTCTAAAAATACACATAAAACGTTCAATAAAATTAAACTTTATTAACATAATTTTTTTTATATTTATAAGAATCTAGGTGATAATACATCATATGTAAGTACATCAAGAGCTCCTTGGCCTTTTCAGGTTAATTGGAGTCTTTTACTTTTCTCTGACTCCTCCTTAGTCTGGACACCTAAGTATTGTAGCTGCAACGCATTTTCATCATAAGATTAGTTTGTCTAGGGCCTGGAGAATTTCATTGTCTAATGATCTCTGTTGTTTTATTGTAAAAAAATAATATTAGGGCGAATGAAATGACCATTACATTCACCCTTTACAAATAATTTATTGTTTTTCCATTTTTGGAGAGTTATTTAAATGAACAAAACATATTTGACCCATTTAAAGTACAATTTTTAAAGTGAAAATGGCATTTTAGAAAAGTCGCTTTAACAACATGAAAACTAAAAGTATTAGATTATGTAGCTTTTCTCACTTTTAATACGAGAAATTAAAAATCCTTTTTTTTCATAAACAAACTAATTTCTATTTACTAAACTATTCTTTTAACAAAAATAAAAACACTTTGCATACATAAATACAAATAATAAATCTTCTCTTTCATAAATTATATTTTTACATGTTCACATAAAAGTAACTCAATACAATAATCCACAAAAATGTACACTAAAAAAACGCTTAAACATAAAAAAAGTAGTTACTAATAAAAAAACTAATAAACTAAAATCACATGGTTCCATAACTTTCCAAAACAACATTAAAAGTGCTATTTAAAAAAGATTTTAACAAGATTTAAATGAATAAAAATCTAAAACAGTTCTTTATGCGTCTTCTTCAGTTTTTTAAAGCAAAATTTATGATTAGATATCATTTATGATAAAAAGCTAAGCACCAATTGCGCTCAGCTAAGCTCAGAAAATTTGGTTGTAAATTTTATCTTTATATGGAATGAAATTTAAAGTTGATCAGATGTGCAGCCTCGTTTTTTCTGCATATGAAAAGGCAAGTGTAAAAAAAAGGTTACGCAAATTAAGGGGTCTTATTATAAAACATTTTGAAAAAGTGCAAGCATAAAAAATAAATTTTCACATTTTTTCGTCTTATTTCAATATATGATGTTGATGGATTAATAGATACTGTTAAGAAATTAAAATGTTGTAAAACTGTCTTACTGGCCTCATATATCTTTTTTTATGAGTCTTTTTCATTTTCACCAATATTTGAAAGGTAAAATACTGTCATTTTCGAGGTAAAATTGATATACTGAGCACAAAAATCATAGTAGGGAGAAAATGATATCAGTCTTAGAGTTATGGGGGTCTCTAGATTACATTTATAAAAAGAAATTACATCAATAAAGAAATTTGTTTTGAAGGGTTATGTTCACCTCTAGCCCACTGTTCACTGGTGCAAAGAAATTCAAGCAAGCTAATAACTTGAATGTTAATAACTTAACACTCATTGACGAATTTCATGGTAAACACTTAGCGAATGATGTATAACAGCAACATAAGTTCAAGGTTTTATCAAAAGATGAAGTTCAGACAGCAATTTGAAACTTGATAAACTTTTGATACTAAAATTATTAAAAGAACAAGTATTCAGAAAAAAAAGAAGGACAAATATAATTTAAAACATTTAACTTCAGCAGCAAAGATTTTTTGTTTTATCTTGGGTGATTAAAAAATCAACTATTTATTTAGCCAATGCTCACTTTTTACCCTATCTATATGCAGCAAATATGATATTACAGAAAAAAATAACACTTAATCAGTGGTTGATGAAGTTCTATTAAAATGTAAATTTTAAATTGAATTTTATGTCTAGATTTAAAAAAAAAAACATTTTTGCTTTTGACTAAAAACTTCTCTTGACTGCAGGCTGTATTTATTTAACATTTATTATTACTACAATAAAATAATAAATGTGAAATTGCATTTGTACTGTATATTTTTTGGTCATATGTTGCCATTAATGACATTTTTATTTTCTCGATTTAATAAAGGGTTGATGCACAAAGCTATGTAACAATTTGGTGGAAAATTTTACTCTCTTGTTTATTTCAATTTAACATGCTTTTCTACATTATTTAAAAAAAATTGAATGCTGTAAGCATACTTAGGTTTTAGTGGCATTAAAATGATTTAGAAACCAAGTAATACAGGACACATTTTGTAAGTACTATATCCATATGAATGATGATAAAAGATCACCAGAATTTGGATCTGTTAATAGATCTTGACTAATTCTTTGTCTAACCAAGCCTAAATAAAATAGATTGGATTCAAATCTGGTTACCAAGCTGATCAGGGCAATAAACCTATTTTATTTTCTTTCATTCATGGTTTGACCGTATGAACTGTGTGGGCAGGCATCAAATTTTGTTGAAACTACCACAATTTGTTTTGATCAATCTACTGATTACATCTACTGAGGAATCATTTAGTTCTCTAGCGTCTCTTTATATGTGGTTTATAAATATTACACATACCAACTCACTCAAAATTAAAGCTGCTCTAAATACTAATCTAAGTCCACTTGGAAACTTGCAACCTTGGAACAACAAAGTGATTACTTAAACTTTTTAGATTTAAAACTTTTAACAAGAAGATTTGCTTTTTTTATTTATTACTTCAAAGTTACTTTTACCAAAAAAAAAAAAAAATTAATTGCTTCCACTTTTCAAAAGATCGATTATCTCCTTACACCACCCAAATTTTGTCAGCTGATCTCTGGCAAACCAGGGGTGAATCCAGTATTTTTTGGTCTTTGCTAACTTCCAGATATGGAGCAAACTCCAAACATTTATATGTGTATACTAATGTCAAATGAGGATGCTTTGCAAAAAATTGCGGTAATTGGAGCCTGGGGAAAAAATGCCCCAAAATTTTTGCCCCCTAAGCCCTAAATGTGAGAGCAAAAAGTTGATAAAATGTTTTTTGTACTATTCTTAACTAGACTTATATTCATCAATAAATTTTAAATTTGATTGTAAAATTTTTCAGTGTTCAAAAATTATGATCATATAAAGTTTGAACCCCCCTCAATTTGAAGGGGTTTCAAAAATTTTGGGGCTTTTTTGTTCCCAGGCTCCAATCACGGCAGTTTTTTTCAAAGCATTCTTATTTGACATAAGTATAAACATGTAAATGTTTGGAGCTTGCTCCATATCTGGAAGTTAGCTATCTCAAACACAAAAAAATCCTGGATCCGCCCCTGTGGCAATCAGCATGAGTTTTCTAATAACTGCATAAACACATGTTTTTCCTAAGTAAAACGTTCTTAACTGTGTTTGAAGCAAGGCATTTTTCACCATTTTTGTTGAATGCGTTGGTAAGTTCATAATAACACAACCTTGGCTTGGCTCATACTTGATAAAACATAAGACTTTTTGCACTCCATAGTTTGTTTTAACATTCTTGATTGTGCATGAGATTGGATGAGTATTACTGGCACAATTCTCTGAATTTTTTACTATTTTTGCTATTTCTTTGTTACTGATTCTGAAATCATCCTTTATAACTATTATTTGCTACTTTGTTGTTTCGCTTTCTGCATTTTGACCCATTTATCTGTTAGCTTAACATTTAGATCTTATAAATATACTTAAAAAAGCTTTAAATATAACTAAACTGGTCATCATTAGCAATTTTTCGAACAAATAACAAATTGTGGAAATAACTTATAATATAAAAAAAAAAAAAAATCAATAAGAGTTAAGTTGATAAGAAAGTAGAACAGAAATCAATTAAAAAGTTATTTTTTTGATGATTATTTATTTCAAACCACCAACATTATAGTCAAATTAAAAGAAGATAATTTGCAATAATTCTTTTCTTCATTAAATGTAGTTGTCTGGGATAGGAAAAAGGGTTAGCATCAAATGAAAGTGTGAAAAGCAACAAGAATTTCCTCCAATTGCAAAAGAATAAAAAAGAGGAAGAAAGCTCAAGTTGTGATAGGTCAAAAAAATTTTATTTTTTATAAGTAGTAAATGAATGTGACAAACAATTGAGCAAACAAATGAGAAAGAACATAATTTGCAGAAGTTTTAAGAATAGAGAATGATAAATAATAGCCATTTGAAAATACCTATATTTGAATGACTAGAAACATGACTTAGATGTAGAGCTTTTATAAAAATGTAAAAATGATAAAGAAAAGTGTTTTAATAGTGAGTTAGAACATAAATAATGTACAAAAAGTCAAAGATAAAGTTATACCAAAGTGTCAAATAATTGGAGAGAATAGATTTTTCTGTTGTTTCTTTTGTTCTTTTTGATAGAAGAAGCGACAAAACCACATTTAATGAAGAAAATAAAAAAATTTATTCTCTAGTCAAAATGCAAGGTCAATACTTTGACTGATGAATATGGTAAATATCTTCATCATTTAATCAAAGAGGAAATATGTAAAAATGTAAAATCAAACGTTCTGAAAATATTGTGAATGAAATATTTCAATAGTCTATTTTGCATGGCGTTGAAGCTAAAAACACTTAGTTATGATAGCACAGCTAAAAATCAGATCATAATGGAGATCATAATAGAGATCTTATCCATTTTTTAGAACTTAGAAAAGAAAAAAAGAATGGCTAATATGTTCTCTTCACAAATGAACTTTGCTTTTGACATTTGATAAAAGAATTTGATGGTAAGACAGGGTTTTTTAACCCCATGAGGAAGTTGCTTGTAAAGTTTACTGAAATAAAAAAAATTACAGTTTCAAGCCATTATCAGTAAGTCCTGGCCTTGTTGAACTTCTTTAGAAAATAAAAAAAGAGTCTTCGAATCAGAAAAATGCCTATAAAATATATCAGGCAGCATTAGGGAAAATGACCTTAAAACCTAGAATTAATTTTTAAGTTTTTTGATCAATTTACTAATTTATTCCAAATCAAAATGAAGCATAGTTGGATAGAAGAGTGATAGCACAACTTGAACAATCCCATCCTTATTCAACTTTAAAATGAAAATGTGAGATTATCAGCATGTAATTCTTATTTCAGAAAACTTATTGCAAACATTTCTTTGCAGCCAAAATAAAATTGAAAGAGAGTTAAAAAAGCGTTAAAAGAGATAAAAAGCTGTTAATAAAATTCTTAAACACGAATCAGGAAATAGAAAAACTTGCATGCAACAAAATATGGCTATGAATCCTAACCTGTCAAATGAACATTAGTGAGCTAAAAATAATGCTATAATAAATTAATTATAATAATGCCTTGTTTTATCAGCAAGAATAACCTAGTTTAATTTTAACATTCATTTTTAATCAGTTTTAGTACCTCTGAAATATATCAAGAAGACAGAGAAAGGAGTTTTATTTTTGCTTATAAGCATTTATATCTTCATGTTTTAATAAAAGCATTTATGAAGCCAGGCACATGTATACAAGAAAGGAAGAGCAGCATATGCACCACTCCAAATTTTTTACAAAAGTTCTATATTTATTGACATATTAGAAAAAATACATTTTTTACCACCTGTATGGGATAATCTTCAACATATTCAACTTTTTCCCCTACTCCCCATTTGAGTTTAATTTTTGCAAATACTGTTTTTATTCTCATTAAATAATTTATAACTTCTCTTAATCAAGGAAATTCTAAGGGCTGACATTTTGAACAGAAGTTGAAGTACAAAATGCTCTCTTGAACATGTCATTTAAAAACATAGTTTACAGTGAATGTTATTCACTCTTCCATCCTATTTAAAAAAAAAAATTATCCAATGTTCCAAAAATTAAAAAGATAAAATGGTTTATTATTCTATATTCAAGCAAAAATTTTACTTGAATATAGAATAACAAACCCTTTTATCACCCATAGTCTTATTGCAGCTATATCAGGTCTGCTAGTCTCATAGCTATGACACATAGCTATGACATGGTAAATAGTTAAAGGTCTTCTCTGGAAATTTAGATTGTTAATGTAATGACGACAACGCATTCAAATTATGCCTTGAATGTTTATGAAACTACTTCAAAAGCTTTTTCAAATTACTTGTAAAGCTTGGGTAAAAATATTTTTTTATAATTTATTGGGTTTCTTAAATAATAAGTGTTGCTATTAACACTAAATAAAGTCTTTTTTTTCTGTCATCCTTTTCTTTGTGCGTGTACCAAAGGTTAAATAAGACTATTTACCCAGTATGTTGCATGTCATTTATATTTTCATCTTTACAACCTTTCACAGATTTCTTAAAAAATATCCTCATTAAAAACATACATTTGTAATTATTGAGCATTAATAACTTTGAAAACAAAGATACTATTTCTGAATCTAATTACCCCCAATCAGCAATTCTGTTATATTATATATATTTTCAAACTGTCAAAATTTTTTTTAAATAATACAAAAATGAATTAATGTATAAAATACATATTGTGCACTAGCTGCAATATTGTAACTAATCTACTGCAACTTATAAAATGGTACCCAATTGTATAATAAAGTAATCTAATACTTTTTGAAAATATACCTTCAGGAAAATGGCGTATATGTAATTTTCTTATCTCATCAAGAAATATAATTAAACATGCAAAAGGAAGAGTTGGTAGCCAATAAACAAATCTAATTGGACGTAAATTTAAGCCAGTGTTTAAACCAGGTGTATACTGAAGAAAGCAAGTCATAGCTGTTTCAAAAAGTAAACCCAAGTTCAAAAACCAGTTGCTAAATTAAAAAATGTTAAATAACTTATTAAATAACTGATAGCTTTGAAATATTAAGTATTTTTAGACTATCAAAAAATTAAGCAAAAATAAAAATAATAAAAACTAATTGAACAGCATTTCATTAGCAGTATATTGGGACAAAAATACATTAAAAATGTGGTACACACTAATGGATATTTTTAATATAAAACAAATTATTGGCTTCTGAAAATCTTGTATCTAAATAGATTCCTTCAGAATTCACATGAAAACTTAGTTTGCAGCTAATGATTTGATTTACACTTTCCACTAGAGCTTTATATTTTTTGATATGTCATTTTTGTTTGAAAAATGTGTTTAAAGACATTCACAGATTAACATTCAAACATTTTAATTATTCTCTGTTTGTTTTTTTTAAAAAGTGTCTAGGTTTAAATTTCAAAGTATAAAGTTTTGAAATTTAAATCAAAACTTAATTATGCAAAATATATATATGTGAATTTAAATTCTAAAACACAAACCTTTTTAAACAAAGCCGAAGAGAAACAAGTTGAGCATGGTACTTTGTCATAGGGTGGATTTGACATAAATGCATACACAGAGTAGCGGATAATATTAGATGACATTACAATTTAAAATAAGGCATTGCTTAAATTTTATAGCATAATATTTTTTAAAATATAGCAATCAAAACATTTTCAAATTTGTTGTTAATATCTTCATTGCAGTATTTTATTAATAAACAATTACTTTATTAGAGTATTTCATCACAACAACACAGAAAGACAAAGGCCAAAAGGAGTTGATTTTGTTTGTTAAACACATTAAACATCAGAAATAAAAAATTGTAAATAGTATGCTGACAAAAGTTGTTTCTGGAATTTCTAATATTCAAGATAATCAACACTACATGCAAATTTATTAAAGCATTGTCAATGTTTTTATCATCAAAATTTAGATGTGCTCTGTTTGATGATAAAATAGAAACACCATGTAAATATAATTGCAAACAAAAATTTTTTGAATACCTAGATACAAATTTAATACAACTGTTGTACTGTTAATTATTTTGTTCACAAATTCCTTTCATTAACCTGGAATCTTTACTATAAAAAAAAAACATTAATAAAATAAAAAGTTTTATTTTATTGAGCTCTTATTAAAACTTTGGAAGAAGGAAAAAAGGAAAGAATAAGAGTGAAAAGGAATTAGATATAATATTAAATATAAAAAAAGAGATACCTATAAAGCAAATTAGAAGTATGCATTTATAAAAAATGTATAGCTTTTTTTTTGGTTTTTAGTTTACTATATAACTGACTTAATTTGTAACTTAAGTTTATAGTCTAAAAATAAAGTTTATGGAGTGAGTTGTACAAATAGTACAAAAAAATTTCTATAACACAATTGTTAGTAAACTTTATGTGTAATTTCCATCAATTTTTAAAAGATTTTAAGATACCACAATTAATCTTAACTTTTACCTCCTATATGAAGAACTCTCAAGGACTCTTGGAGCTTAACATGTTTTGAAAATAATGTTTAATAAAAATGTCCCTTTTGCTTAATATTTAAGTTGGTTATTTCATTAATAATATAAAATCACTTTTTAAAATTTTTATTTCTTTTTTTGAATTTTTTTATTAATTAAAAATCAAACATATTTAATCATTTTATTAAATAAATTAGGAACAGTTATTATAAACCAACCTCATTCCATGTTGAAATAGAGATAAATGTCTGGTTTTACTGACAAGAAGATCACCCCATTGAGAAACAACAATACTAGTAAAAAAAGCTGTATGGACAGTATATTCCAACTCTTTTCGCTGGAAGTAGTTCCACTCACTGCCATAAGAATCTTCAAGACTGTTTACATTTATGTCATCCCAACTACTTCGAAGTCCAATTAACTTTGACGGCCAAAACCCATTATCACCCAAAACAATAAAGTAACACAAAAAAGCACCAAATGTCTAAAATACAAAACCATAGGCGTTTTAAAATAATAAATAGTAATTAAAATCAATTTTTTCCCAAAAAATTCTGCAAATATAAACTAATCAAATCATTTGCATACACATTTAAACAGAAAAACAAACATTTAAAATTTAACAGTTAGTAAGTTTAGTCTCTAACTGCCTTATGTAATTCATTTATAATGGTCACACTTTCTAAAGTATTTTGGCTGTTTATTCCTTATCTCACAATATTTTTCTTTAAAAGTTTAATCCTAAAAATTCAAATATTTTCAAATTTCATAATTATATTTTTACATCATTTTAAACTTTTTTTTAATCATTATCTCTTTCTGTCTTTGTAATTCAACACAAATCATCTTGGTCGCCCACAGTTACTATTGTAATATCTAATATTTTAACTTGACAAATAATAACAACAAAAAAAAAAAAGACCTGAATTACACCTCTCATTGAATAAGACAATGAAATTAGACGTGAGCTAACAAGTTGATCATGACTCTCATTTCGAGGTTTGCGCTCCATAATATCATTTTCAGGTGATTCATAAGCCAATGAGATAGCAGGAAATAAGTTTGTAACAGCAATGCATAACATAGGGATTGTTCCTAGCGGTAAAGGAACATTTAATATGATAAAAATAGTAAATGGAGCTAACTCAGGAATGTTACTAGTCAGAGTGTACAAAATCGATTTTTTTAAATTATCAAATATGAGACGCCCTTCCTCAACACCAGTAACAATTGAAGCAAAGTTATCATCTAACAAAATTATGTCAGCAGCTTCTTTAGATACATCTGATCCTGCAATACCCATTGCAATACCTTTCAATAAAATAAAAACTCAGCACTCACATTAAAATAATATTTGCAAAGTAAAAAAAGAATAAAAGAATATTGTAACTCACTCATTCTGGTTTTAAAAAATTTTAAAATCAGAATGAGTATATACTTTTATAATGAATATAATAAAATGATGTACCAAAAAAATATAAAAAGCTATTAATAACTTTTTTTATGCACACATCTAAATAATCTTTTATTTAGATGCATACAAGTGCACTTAAGCAAACATCTAATTAAAAAATTAATTACAAAGAATTAATTACCGGGATTTGTTGGTTACTAAAACTTCTTTAGTTTAAAAGTGTTCATATATATTTTTTATAACTGAAAGGTTAACCATAATTACAAAAAGAGGTATCTTAATTACAAAACAAAGTTATTAGTTAACATACCAATATCAGCTTTCTTTAAAGCAGGTGAATCATTTAAACCATCCCCTGTGACTGCTACAATTGAGCCTAAACGCTGACACCCTTCAACAATAATCAACTTTAGTTGTGGTGAAATGCGAGCAAAAACAATTTCAGGATAATGTTTTAATATATCATCAAGTTCATGCTGGTCCATACTTTGTAACTGATCTGTTGTAAATAAATGTATACATATAACTAAATGTGTGTGCACGTATGTATATATATTTATACATACATACATACATACATACATACATACATACATATATATATATATATATATATATATATATATATATATATATATATATATATATATATATATATATATATATATATAAATTAGTAGAAAATCATTTAACAATAATATTTTTCATTCAACACTGTGTTTCATCAATAAAGATTCATCAGAAATGATGAATCTTTCTGATGATTCTGATGAGCATTTCTGATGAGTCTTTATTGATGAAACACAGTGTTAAATAAAAAGAAGAGTGGAGAGTAGTGGGAGGAGTGAGAGTAGTGGAGAGTAGTGGGACACAAATTTTTTTTAAGGGTAATTGCAATATCTTTTTTACTTGATGTATAAACTGAACCAAACAAGTTTTTATGAATAAACCTTCTTTTTAGACACCAATTCAATCCCCTAAGGTTTCCAGCCAATTATAACAAAGTATATAAATTTTTGCTTTTAGAGAAATCATGCCATTGGGGTAAAGTGGGACATGTGTGAGTAGAAGTGGGTCAAATAAATTTAAAACAACATTTTAATACAAATTGTTAAATAGAGAATGATAAAATCATAAAATCACCTAATTGACATAAAAATGTTCAAGAGCTTTCATCAATTAAAATAATCAAATGGCGATGGGAAGAAGCGGGACATAAATGTTTCTTTTTCTATCCCACTTCACCCCAATGTAAACAGTTTTTTAAGATACCTTTCAAAATTAGGGCTTCTAGCGCACACAGGGAAACAAAGCAGTTTCTGCTAAATAGAAGTGAAGAAATTTGATTGTTCACATTAAATAACAGTATTTAGGCATCACTCCTAATTAGAAATTTAAGACTGTCCCACTTTTCCCATGTCCCGCTTTTCCCCACTCTCCCCTATCTATTTATATATATATATATATATATATATATATATATATATATATATATATATATATATATATATATATATATATATATATATATATATAGATACATATATGTATGTGTGTGTACAGATACAGTGGCATAGAAAGGTTTCTGGCAATTGATGTTTTTTACTTTATTAAAAAAATAGAATAACGATTTTTAATCATTATGAGATGTTAATACAAGATATATAGAAACAAAACAATATAGTAAAAGAATATTATTTATGTTTGTGAAAGTATTTATAATTATAATTGTTACATTTACATGTGCAAAGTAAATGTAGCAATTTTGATTATAAATACATTCACAAACATGCAAGGTTTCTGGCCACTTTATGCTATAAGAATGTTCTATAATAGACTTAAATTTTTATGTTAATAACTTTTAATTATACTCTTTATAGAAATAAAAGTTGTGAAACAATGTGGATTTAATTCAATTAATACAAGCATGTAGAACTTCATCTCATTTTTTTTAATGATTTGATAATGTATGCTTTCAAAGTTAACAATCTAGCATTTTCCATAAGTATTATTGGATTCATCCTATTGACTAAGATGGAAAGCTGAAAATTCTCACACTTGGCACAAAACCACTGTTTTCAGCAATTTGGATGTGTGTTAGGGGTCATTTTCCTGCTGAATTATCCAATTCTGCAAAATTGCTTTTTTAATATATAACTTTAATAGTTTTTACAAAAATCCTTGTAAGTAGAAGCATTCATAATGCTGTTGATTTAAACTAATGGACCAACTCTTTGTGCAGAGAAAATTTCTCAAACTATTGTACATCCTCCATCATGTTTTATTGTTGAAATTTGGTACTAAACATCATTTCTCATGCCACTAGGGCATTAATTGACTTCCATCGTTTTTAAAAAGACAAAATTTTTTTGACATCTGTAGTTTAATGATAACATATAATTTACTTTTGGTTTTACAAAATGAATGGGCCCTTTTTTAAACCACACACACAGTGGTATTTTTTTAAAATTCTCATTTACTCCCAACAAGGCTGCAAGCAACCACTATTAAGTTAAAAAAATGAATAGTTAAATAGCAAGGAAATGGTAGAAGACTTAAAAAGCTGTAGGTTCTATGAGTCAAGAAAACATGAAGATAGGAGAGAGTTTTAAAGGATTGATGTGCAGGGAAAAAAAATAAACAAAAAAAAGTTTTTCCAAGAATGCAAGGGCAGATACAGTAAAAGAATAAGACTTTGCTGAATGATGAATTAAGTGAGAATGAGTTTTAGTTGATGGAACTAGAGATGATAGCTCCTTTGAGCAGTGACCATGATAGTATTTTGTAGAAAAAGATGCAACTTTACAACAATGGGAGAGAGGCTCAAGCTTGGCAAATAGAGCGGTTCCAAAAATATTTCAAATGTGTTTTTAGA
>NC_088922.1:54835000-54862500 GCF_038396675.1 Hydra vulgaris | reverse complement strand
TTTAGTTTTTGTTACATAGAAAAAGTTACATATGTGAAGCAAAAGTGGTTTGGATAATAATATCTTAGTTTAAAATAATTTTTTCTGAAGAATGCAATTTATATTTCAAAAAGAAATATAATATTAACTTACTTTAAAATAATTTTTTGTCTATTTAAACCAGTAGGCTAAAAATAAACAGCATTAAAAAAAGCATTGATTATAGAAAAATAATATTCTAACCTGTCTTAAGACTTAAGTGCCTGTATTTTTTCAAATGTAGAGCTAGTGCATATATATTTTACCAACCTTATCAAATACCCCAGTTCAATAATTCTCAAAACACCAAACATATAGTTTAGAGTTAACTCATAGTAAGAGATTGATAAAACATAATAATAAATTAAAAGTGTATTACTTAATAGTCATTGTTATTATAAAATTTTGATTACTTTATCAAAATTTGCTTAACTACCTACATCAACAACTTAAAAACAAAGACTTGGGGACTATTTATGGGTGGCAACAATTTTTGCCAAGAAACACTTTGAGTTTTTATCATGGGAAAATTAACTATATATGCTTATAAGGATTCTTCACTTTTATTGCTATAGAACTTTCCATTGTTATTTTTATGTAATTATTTTTGCCCTTTTAAGTTTAAAAACAAAATGTTTGAGCAATAAAAAAAGCACTAGTTTGAGAACAGGTTTTGTTTCCGAAATGTTTTTTCAATTAGTTAGAGAAATTAATTGAAAAGTTGAGGATCAAAGACTATCATTAATAAAAAATTTAAGCAAGAGATTTACAAAGAGATCAAGATCAAAACTGTAAATTAGCAAACTGCTCAAAAACGCTTAAAAAATCAAACTTTTGTAAATAGAGTTATTCCTAAAAAGTCTTTCTTGAGTAAAAGAATCAAAAGAAAAGATTAACTCAGGCTAAGGAGCATTTGCAATGAACTCCTAATCAATGGCAACAAGTTATGGTCAGATGAAACAATAATATGTTTTGTTTAACTATGATAGTGTTGCATGCAAATGGAGAATAAATGGTCAACTGGCAAACATTTCATGATTAAAAAGATAAGTAGCGATGAATTTGTTAAGCTAATGTTAAAACCTCATTCCTGAATAAACTAAAATTTATATCTGCTTTTAAATTGTGGAACTCAAATCATTGCTGTGATTGCTAGCCTGTTCAAGCCTTGTTCAAGTCATTGTTTTGTCAGAGTCAGAAGCAAAAATAAAAGCTGGAATATAAAATTGGAAAAAAAATTGAATAGAAATTGAATAAAAAGTTCATTCTCTCTTCAAAAAAAACTAGATCAATGGTAATTTCTAAAAATGAAAAATCTCAGAAAACAAAAATCAACATTGAATACTGAGAAGATTGTTCTATTATCTTACTTTAAGTCAGACAACTTAAATGTCAAAAATGTTAAAGGGATAAATTATTGGAGTGGAGCCATTGAAAATTATTTGCTTGACCATAATTATTATTTTTGTTAATTTTTTAAAGTGATTTCTTAATTAGGAGCAAGTTGGTGTCATCTGCAAATTTATAGGCAGTATAAAATTTAAGAAAAACATTCAAATTATTCATAAAAATAAGAAAAAGTAACGTTACTAAAGATGTGTAATTATATTTTAATTGTGTAATTGTATTTTAATTGTATAATTATATTTTAATTGTGATATCTTGTGTAATTATATTTTAATTGTGATATCTTGTATAATTATATTTTAATTGTGATATCTTGTGTAATTATATTTTAATTGTATAATTATATTTTAATTGTGATATCTTGTGTAATTATATTTTAATTGTGATACCTTGTGTAACTATATTTTAATTGTGATATCTTGTATAATTATATTTTAATTGTGATATCTTGTGTAATTATATTTTAATTGTATAATTATATTTTAATTGTGATATCTTGTGTAATTATATTTTAATTGTATAATTATATTTTAATTGTGATATCTTGTGTAATTTTATAAATGTTATGTTACTTATTTTTACTCAAACTATTTCCTAGAAAATAAAATTACAGTTAAAAGTTTGTTTTAAAACAAATTTTTGTTATTCAATTTTTTCTGTAAATATTTTGTATAATAATAATATAATTTATATATATTATTGTTACAAATCATGACTACAAACAAATGATGTGTCTAACAGCACTCTATTAATTTATATAAATGAATAGGGCGCAATTAAATTAAATATACACATTTTGTTTATATGTAACATGTTCTAGTAGTTTACTCCATTTTTGGTATTATGTTCCAATAGCAGTAATATTTTGAAATAAATTTTTTTATTAATTTTTTCTCGTGATATGCTTCAGTAAATTTTTCCTGCAATATGCTGCAATTATTTGTTTCAATAGAGTATTAAATATTTATTAGATCTAGTCAAAAGGTCAACCTACCTTATTTTAACAAATCATGTTGTCAAAGATGTCAAAAAGCACCCAGATTTTTTTTTTGAATTCATTAAAGTAATAATTTTGGATTTAATAAGTTTTTTCTCGTTCCCCAAAAAAATAGTTTTTATGACTTAGAACGTTTTTGTATACATCGATTCAAATATAATTAGGACATGTTCCAGAATAAATCTGAGCATGTTCTGATGTGGTGTTTACGGAAACAGTGAATTATTTTAATTAGCTAATTGTTTTAAAATGTCATTGTATTAGTGTTATTTAAAATTTAAACATCTCTGTTATCAAAACAATTTGTTTAAATTGAAATGTCATCAAATCAATATAAAAATCAAGAAAAAAGGATATTGGTACAATCAAAAAGGAATCAGGAAGTTGAAGAAAAGTTATTTTTCAAAAAGATCATGTTAAAAAAAGTTAAAGTTGCCTTAGACAGTAATCTAGAGATTTCTGTTTGAACTAGTAAATAAATTTAAGACAAGTGCTTCCACTATACAAAAAGTGAAGAGAAATTTTGGCTGTAATTCTTATAGAAGAAAAAAGTTCCTCAGCGTGAAAAAAAGCAACAAAATGTTACAACTTGTTATTCAGAGCTGCTTTATAAAAAATTAAGTGTTAAAAATTTTGTTTGATTATTGATGATGAAACTCATTGTGCTGCATATTTCCAAACTCATTGTGCTGCATATTTTCGATCTCTTCTAGGACACCAACATTATTCAGCAGTTATTTGCAAGAAACTGAGTTCGAAATATAAATGCATTGAAATGCATAAATTCACCTAAATATTCTTAGTTTAGCAAGCAATCTGTGTATGTGGTGAAATTTTTTTGCTTCTTTTTTTGTGACTACAGGAACAAATAAAATATATGTCAAAGAATATATTCAATTAATAGTACAACAGTATTAATTGAATATATAATTCAATTTAATTGAATATATAATTCAATTTAATTGAACTTATAATTCAATTCAATTGAATATATAATTCAATTTAATTGAACTTATAATTCAATTCAATTGAATATATAATTCAATTTAATTGAACTTATAATTCAATTGAATTGAATATATAATTCAATTTAATTGAATATATAATTCAATTGAATTGAATATATAATTCAATTTAATTGAATATATAATTCAATTGAATTGAATTATATATTCAATTAAATTGAATTTAAAAATTGAATTTAAATATACTAATAATAGAATGTTTGACATTCTATTATTAGTATATTTATATTTTTCTATATTTCTTTGAAAAATATAGAAAAATTTAAATTTACTCAACCACTTTTTTTCAAAATTCTTTTTGCTTATTTTCTATATTTTATCTCTTTTTTAATTTTTTTCAAAATTATTTATATAGCTTCTTAGTTTTGTATTGTTAAATAATTTTGTATTTTATTAGTTACTGGTTTAGTAAATACAATAGTTTTGTATTTTAATAGCAACTGCCAAAATATTCTTTAATTTTTTTAATTTTATTGGTTTATACTAATTTACCTACTATTTTATGTGTGTGTATATATATATATATATATATATATATATATATATACATATATATATATATATATATATATATATATATATATACATATATATACATATATCTATAAATATGTATATATATAGATCTATAGTTAGTTGTCTTAGGGAAGAGTGGAAGGAAAAAAGTGATTCATAGGCCAACACATACGTCACTTTTAATTACTTTTAACTTTTCATCCAACATTTCCGTGTTGGACGAAAGTAAAAACCATTAATTTAATTACAAATTAATTGTTTTTAAAAAAACCCACAAAAACGCAAATTTAATTTAACATAATGTTTTAAAAACATTCTTAATGTTTTTAACAATATAAACAATGTTTTTATTTTTTTTTTTTTTAATAAAATGTTTTTATTTTTAATTTTTTTAATAAAATGCTTTTATTTTTATTTTTTTTTACTGTAAATCATACCTGGAGTGTTGCTACATCGACTATTTTATAGCCTGACTCGCAAGGGAGTGCTGCTACATCGACTGACAAATAGCCTGACTCGCAAGGGAGTGCTGCTACATCGACTGACAAATAGCCTAACCCGCAAGGGAGTGCTGCTACATCTACTATCTTTTAGCCTGACCCGCAAGGGAGTATTGCTACATCGACTGAGGGTTTGGTTGGGGCAGGCAGTCTCTTAATTAATAAAAAAAAACAAATCTGGTCTTGCATTTTAATTTTTACTTTTTGTCAACAAAATATGGAAAAAACTTTCGGACAACATCTACGGGTTGTATATAGAACTCTTATATGTTGTCAGAAAGTTTTTTCCATATTTTGTTGACAAAAAGTAAAAATTAAAATGCAAGACCAGAGTTTTTTTTTTTATTAATTGATACACTGCCTGCCCCAACCAAACCCTCAGTTGATGTAGCAGCACTCCCTTGTGGGTCAGGCTAAAAGATAGTAGATGTAGCAGCACTCCGTTGCAAGTCAGGCTATTTGTCAGTTGATACAGCAGCACTCCCTTGCAAGTCAGGCTATAAGATAGTCAATTTAGCAACACTCCGCGCATGATTTACAGTAAAAAAAATAAAAATAAAAACATTTTATTAAAAAAATTAAAAATAAAAATAAAAACATTGTTGTATTGTTAAAAACATTCAGAATGTTTTTAAAAACATTCTGATCAAATAAATTTGCGTTTTTGTGGTTTTTTTAAAAAACGAATAATTTGTAATTAAATTAATGGTTTTAACTTTCTGACAACACGCAAATGTTGGACGAAAGTCAAAAGTTATTAAAAGTGACGTATGTGTTGGCGTAAGAATCATTTTTTTCTTTCCGCTCTTCCCAAATGCAACAAACTATATATATATACATATATATATATATATATATATATATATATATATATATATATATATATATATATATAAATATGTATAACTGTATATATATATATATATAACTGTATATATACATACATACATACATATATATATATGTATATATATATATATATATATATATATATATATATATATATATTTAAATTGGTTGGTCACTTATATTAAACTAATTGATTGCTTGTATATAATTAATTGGTTGCTTGAACTGAATAAATTAATTGAGTTTAATTGTTTGATTGCTTTAATTAAATCTAGTTGATTGGTTGTTGATATTAAAATTTTATTTTTGATACTTTTTGCCATTAACTGTAGTTATATTATTCAAACTACAAAAATATGCAATAAAACAGGTTAAAACATTTTTTATACTTAACAATGTAAGTAAAAATTCATTCATGTTCATAAGTAAACTATGGCTAGTTTAATGCAACTAAATAGTTACAATTGTAATGACAAATTATTAGATGAAATTTTGTGGCAGTATTTTATTCCAATATGTTTTCTACATAGGTGCAATTGTGTTGCACAAATTGTTTTATCTTACTTAATGTAATTATAGCCACTTTTTTTGTAAATAAAAATGTAAAAATAAAAACTGAATAAAATTGTTGAAACCAAAAAAAAAAAAAAATTTTATTTAATTTTTTGGTTTCAAGAATTTTCTATAAATTAAAATTTTTACTTGATTATAATAAGAACTACCTGCTAGCACTTCCACTTACCTGCTAGCACTTCCAATAATGATGAACTCTTTGTTTTCTTCTAAATTTTGACAAATATTGGAAACAAACTGTTGGGCTCTCAAACATAAGACCTCGTATATTTTAGTTGAAAAACTTGAAATTTGATGCATTATATTGAGAGATTCAATCTATCGTTCCTCAGAGACTTCAAATATTGGTAGTTTCTGAGAACGCAACCTATAGATGAAAGTTGACCTTCAGATGTCTTTAAAACTATTGAAGATATCCCATTACTAGGATGTTTTAATATATATGTTGCATTGGATATTTTATTATTTTTATATTTTCTATTTAGTTTAAAAATATACCAACTGCATTTAAAATCAATAATTTTAAAATATGTAACTTTTATAAAAAAAAAATTATTAAACATAAAACTAACATTATAAAAAAAATACTCATTTTAAAGCAGAAAGCTTCCAAAAAATATCAGTATCATGCTTTTGAATAAATACTGTGTATATTTTATATATACACAACCACACACACATACACACACAAATATATATATATATATATATATATATATATATATATATATATATACATATATATATATATATATATATATATATATATATATATATATATATATATATACATATATATATATATATATATATATATATATATATATATATATATATATATATATATATATATATATATATATATGAGTAAAAGCTCCAAGTAACAAATGAAAAACTATTCCAATTAAGATCAGTAAAATATATTTATTAGTTAAATTTTAACAAATATTTTAACTTTTTCTCAAACACTGAAGACCTTTCATTTAAAATCTTCAGCTGTGTATGAGGTTTACAAAACTATAAAAAAAACTCTTTATATTGAACTTCCTATAAAAAGTTTAAAAAAAAAAAGGAAGTAATTAAGGTTTATAAAAAAAAACTATAACTAACAATAATATAGCACAACTTGATTTTTGATCCATTTTGCTAATGTAAAAGATATATTTTCATTTGTATGATTAGGGTGATGGCTATAGTAATTTAGATACTTATGGAAATTTGTAGGTTTATAAAAAATATCTGTTTCAATAATGTTGTTATCATGTAGAATAACTGTTATGTCTAAAAAGTTTAACAATTGCTACTGTATGGTTTCTGCATATGAAATTTTAGATTGTTCTTCTGTATATTTAATATCAGGGTGTAAAGAATTAACACATTTTAACAGCAAATTAACATTAATTGATTTTAGTAAAGCAACAAAACCATCATCCATGTATCTTTTGAAATTTTTAAAAATGTTTTTGCATTCAATTTTATTAAAGAAATTTGGTAAAACTTTAGGAAATAATTTCACTTCTTCAAGATATCCTACTACTAAACAAGCAAAAGATGGAGCCTTTTTTGTTCCCATAGGTGTTCTGATTAATTGATTGAAAAACTCATAATTTAAAGTAAAATTATTGTTCTTTAAAATAAAATTCACGCTTTCTAAAATAAAAGCTTCCAAAAATCTGATAGGTATATCATCACGTTGTTTACATATCCAAAATTTAACTGCTTCTAAATCTAGTTCATGAGAAATACTAGTATAAAGATTAGAAATATCAACACTGTACAAAGCGGTATTTTTTTTTACTTTAATGAAATGAATTTGTAGTTTAAATTATGGCACTGTTTTTTGGCCGAATGATGAATTGCTCCCTTGAGTTTATCTTTATATGAAAGTGGATTTGTTGAGAAAAGTATAAACAGCAAAGTTTTTGCAGTCTTTTGAAGTACAAACTTCAAAGAAATTTTAAAACTTCATGTTCTTCATTTTTAGATAAACATTGTGGATTGGAAAGGTACTTGTACAAACTTACAAGATTGCTCTTCTCTCTTTAAAACAGTTCTAAATAGCACTCTTCGTTATAATGCAAGAGTTAAGTCTTGTTGTTTCAGTCTGTTCACAAGAAACTTGAGAATTCCCTTAGCTGTAAAGAAAGTTGCATCTTGTCAGCAAAAGACTTCTGCTGCCTATTTGACTGATTGAAGAGCAGCAATAGTGTTGTATAAAATGTTTACTTTATCAAACGTAGAGAAAATTTTTTCAATATTTTTCTAATTAAACCTTTAACTTTGAGAAACTGTTAAATCATCGACAATAGACTAATCCATCTTATCCTTCAGTCAAGGATAAGAAAAACCGCATTTCTGTACTGTTTCTTGATTTATTACCAAAGGACGTTGTTTTTGAGTGGAGGTTTTTGAAACTAATTTTGGTGTCAGATTTAGATTTGTCACTGCTAATTTTATTTTTGTTGCTTGTTACTTGCAATGTGTTGTTATTAATTTTTGGAAAGACTTCATGTACAGCATTTCTTAAACTGGCAAATGCATTCCATAGGTGCAACATTGAATAAACCATTTATACTCAGCTAGAACCAGTTGTCTAAACTTGATCATCATGGAAGCTTCACTTGCAACTAATCAGACAATGCTGTCATCAATATTCAACCCGATTCGGCCACTTTTTCTGTAGTAACTGCTGTAGCTTTTTCAGCTGGCTGAGATCCAGAAATTTAACTCCAACCCAGATTATATATTCTGGAGTAAAAAATTTTAGTGCTGGTATTAAACTTATTTCTTAAAAGAATCACAAATTGGATTATTATAAAAATGATATGGACAAAAAACATATATGTATGTTGATATATATATAAATATATATATATATATATATATATATATATATATATATATATATATATATATATATATATATATATATATACATATATATATAAGAAATTTAATTCTATTTTATATTGTTCTCTTTTATAAGACATTTTATGTTTCTCTATTTTATATATAACACCAACCTATAAACAGGAAGTAAAAAAGATCAAGAAATAGTATAGAATTATTTGAAAAACTTCAAATCTGAAAAATAAGACTTAAAATTATCAATGGAAGCAAATTTTAATAAAAGTAACTGTAACAGAAAAATAAAGTGGACTTTAGTTCAATTTAAGCTACATTCAAAATTCTAAAATAAATAGTTAACGTAAATAATTTAATTTAAACTTCAAAAAGTTAATTTAAACTTCAATATAAACTAATTAGAGATCTTCAATTATAAACTAATTAAAAAAATTATAAACTAATTATAAACTAATTAAAATTATTTTGTGAGAAATAATTTCAAAGAGCACTTTTCCAAAACAATGGCAGACATTTTTGAAGGACCTCAAGCCCTACAACTGTCTAAGTAAGAAATAATTTTAGTCACAAAATAAATCAAAGGATTGCTCCATGTGTATACAAAGAAGAATTGCTATTAATCACAAATAACTTAACTAAATTGAGAAGAAATTTGCAAGTTTTTCAGCATTGCCTTTAAAAGAAAAGATCTTATCCGTTAAAAATAGGTGTAACAAATCATAATTATTACAGTAGTTATAGTAATAATAGTTGTAACTGTTTTCTCAAAAAAATTTTATTTATCAAATTTTTCATAAAAATTCAAAGTTTAGAAATTCTTTATTTTCATTTTTAATTTCATTCTATTTTATCTAAAATTTGATTGAAAGATTTTTCTTGTGCTGAACTTCAACTAGCTCTGTAATTATCATTTCTATATTCCTTTATAATTCTTATATTTTATACATCTTAATATATATTTATATTTTTAATTTATTTATATATCTTACATTTTTTAAAGAAATTTTCTCTAAAAAACCAAGTTGTAACAAACATTAATATAATTTATAAAATAAGATTAATTTTAAAGTTGAAATTTAATGATGTTTTATATTTTTTTCTTTCATAGTTAAAAAAAAACAAAGATCAAATTAGATTTTTCTTTCAGATAATATCTTTAAACGACTTGTCTTCTTGATGTTTTAATAATGATAAAGTATGTAATAGTATATATACAGAGTTTAACTCTGTATATATGCTAATAACAAAGCAAAACATACTCAGTAAGAATATGTTTTTTACAAGGTTTTAAAAACACGAGAAAGTTTATTTACTACACTTGTTCATGTACATTTGTTTAAAATAAAAACAAAGTTTTTAATACTAAAAAATATTTTTTAAATAGTTGTGACATTTTTTACTGAAAATATTTAAAAAACATACCACCATTGACAACGCATGCTTTTACTTCATATTTATTGACTTGATCAATTGATATAAATAACCTATTTGCTATGTCTTCAGCAGTGTCATTTCCATCTGATATAATGCCAACATTTTTAGCTATAGCTTTTGCTGTTGTAGGATGGTCACCAGTTACCATAATAATTTTGATACCTAGGTATAATATACATTTGTTAACTTTAAACACAATGAGTTGTTTTAAACAAAGAAGAACCATAAACACTATATATAAATGTCAAATATAGGGTATATATATATATATATATATATATATATATATATATATATATATATATATATATATATATATATATATAGAATTAATTAATAACAGTATTAATTTTGTTTGAGCTTTTAAAAACTATTCCTATAACTACTTTAAAATAAACAATAAAGACTTTAAACAAAGATAGGTATGGGTATGTTGCATATTAAAAAGTACTGGTTTTTATTACTACTATTACAGTGAATTTTTGCTTTTTATTAAACCAATAAATTAACAAAAACAACAGATAATTTGTTTTTACAAACAGTTATAAACTTATTATCATTTTAGCATCAAGTCGGAACTAGTTCTAGTTGGTTCCATAAACTTTTATGAATGATGGAGAGACATGTTTCAACACTTTTATAAATGATAGAGAGACCTGTTTCAATGTTTTTATGTTATGAATTAGTTTATCATTTAACACATTTAAAGAAAGAAAAATGGATTTCTTAGAACAAAAAAATTATTTTCATTTCTTCAAAATTAATAAATGGGGAGTCTTGAAGCTAAAAACTAAGAAATTAAATACCAACTTAATCCTTTCTTACCCTCCCCTCATTTACTCGACAGGTGAGAGTAAGTACTAATAACAATTGTATACTGCTAACGCTTATGTGTACAAACCAACTAATTTAAAAAAGTTTTAAAAATTACTGTAAAATTCACTAAAATTTTACTTTAAATTAAAGATCAAATGTTTGATTGTTTCTGCTATAACTATTTGTTAAAAACTTCATAAACTTAACTAGTATGAAGTATGTAAACTCATTTTTGTTTGTACAAGTTATTAAAGTAGTTTCTAATAAAATCTTTGATTTCATTATAGGCAAAAGTTAACTTGCTTTGATTCAAGGTTAGTTGTAAATTAGAAACGTTTGCTTTTGTATCTCAGATTATGTCCAGCTATATTGCAATGTCATTAATATAATTGCATCATATCACATAGTATTTTTTTGATACCAGTTTTAAAAACAATGGAAACACAATGCTTTTTTATTTGATAAGTTTTAATTTTGAGATAATCTTGCATTTTTGCAATGTTGATGTTGTGAAAATCCCATGGCTAATTTTTGCAGTAAGTATATATTCTTGACTGATTTAGTGAATGACTGAATCTGCATAAATGCAAACTGGCATAGAAGTGAACTAGTGAAAAGTTCAAACTAGCATACATGCAAAGCAGTTGCGAAAACTAGGGCAAGTGCAAAAATAAAAAAATATGCTGACAAATATGTCTTAATATTTGCTGTTTGATTAAACACTAACTATTAAAAAATAAACTTAATTTCTTTTATTTGAATTTTAGGAAAACAGGTAAAATTACCCACAAAAATTATTCATTTTTACATGCGCGTCTATTCATTTTTGTATACATGATTAGTAATTCTTATATGTGTATTTATTTATTCTTATATGCGCATTTATTCATTATTATATGTGTACTTGCTCATTCTTATATGCGTTTTAAAAAAACACAGTTTTTTCAAAACAAATTGTTCTTGTTTCCTGGTAAACGGTGTTTAATATACTTAAGACAAAGACATTTTACATTCGATGATGGTTTATTTAAGGTAGAAATACCTTCTTTTTTTTACTTAATTTAGTACTTAATTTATTTTACTTAATTTAGTTTCATAATTAGTTGAACCCGTCATTTTGAAAAAGGCACAAGTCACACTTTTTACGAATTTCACTTTTTAAAGCCATTTTTTTTATTAGTGTTTTACATATTTACTTTGGAGGAGACACATTTTCATATTTTTTTTTTTTTTTTTTTTTTAAACATCTTCGCTTCCAACAAGGCTGCAAGCAGCCACTAATTAAAGTTGGAAGTTACTGAAAGAAAAAAGATGAAGATTGTAGAGCAAGATAGCGATTGACGGACGACTTAAAAGATTGCAAATTATATGAATCAGGTAAGCAAGATGAAGAAAGCGAATTCCAAAGAGCTGATGTTCGAGGAAAAAAACTAGACGAATAAGCATTTTTGGAGAACTTAGGAACAGTCACAGAAAAAGGATGACACTTAATTGAATGACGAGTAACACGAGAATGAATTATAGTAGATGGCACAAGAGACGCTAGCTCTTTAGAGCAGCGCCCGTTACAGTATTTGTAGAAAAAAGAAAGAGAAGCAACATTATGACGA
Organism: Hydra vulgaris; assembly: GCF_038396675.1. NCBI lineage: Eukaryota > Metazoa > Cnidaria > Hydrozoa > Anthoathecata > Hydridae > Hydra > Hydra vulgaris. The sequence goes on along the minus strand of NC_088922.1, from coordinate 54,849,890 downwards.
TGTGATAATGGTTGGAGGTTGGGTGCAAGAGCAGGTCAAACCATGTTTACAATGCGTTTTTGCACCTTGTCTAAAAGAGAAAGGGCATCATTAGAAGATCCACCCCAGATATGGCAACAGTATTCCATACAAGGCCGGATTTGAGATTTATAGAGATAGAGAATAGAATCCGAAGTAAGAAAGTGACAAGCTCGATAAAGAGATGCAACCTTAGCAGATGCTAGTTTTGCAACTGATTTGATATAGGGTTTCCAAGAAAGATTGGAAGTAAGAGTTAATCCTAGAAGATGAAGAGTAGGTGACTAATTGAGTACATCACCGTTCATAAATATAGGAAGATCTAAATTATTGCGATAACGATTGGCTGAAAAAAATTGAGTTTTATCTGGATTAAAGTTCACCAGCCACTGTGAGCCCCATGCTGTAGCAGAAGTGAGATCCTTTTCAAGCTCAAATGCCCCCTCCAAGCAATCAGAAGGTGTTGGTTTCTTATCACGACAAGAGTAAATGGTAGTATCATCAGCAAACAATGCCACCTTAGATGTGACAATATCTGGAAGATCATTAATGTAAATTAAAAAGAGTAACGGGCCAAGGATAGAACCTTGAGGAACCCCTGAAGTTACAGAATGAGAAGAAGAGTGTTGTCCATCGAGGACAACTTTTATGCTACAATTGGAAAGGAAGGATTCAATGATCTTAAAGATGTTGCCGGATACACCATAAGAAGAAAGCTTATGGAGAAGACCAGCATGCCAAACTTTATCAAAAGCTTTTGAAATATCAAGAGCAATGGCCTTAACCTCGCCACCTTTATCTAATGCACGATAAAACCTGTCAGTTATTACTGTTAGCAAATCAGCTGTAGAACGAAAAGATCGAAATCCATATTGATGGTCAGAAAGTAAGTTATTAGATTCAAGTGTTTGTTAATTAAAGATTCAAAAACCTTGCTTATGATAGGAAAAAGACTTATGGGACGGTAGTTAGACGAATCGGATCGCTCTCCAGAATTTTTGAAGATAGGGATAACAGATGCCGCTTTCCAGCAGGCTGGAAAACAAGACTCTGATAAGCACTTGTTGAATAGTTTTGAAAGTATAGGCAACAGCTCCGGAGAACACTTCTGCAAGACAATAACAGGTATGTTGTCTGGGCCACAAGCTGTAGAAGAGTCTAGGCAGGAAATCACTTTAGATACAGATGCTGGAATGATATGAATGTCAAGCAATGGATCAACCTGTTTGTTGGCAATATCAGGTAGAACGCAACTAGTGGAATCAAGAGATGATATTGATGAAAAGTTTTTAGCAAACAATTCAGCTTTGTCTTTAGGTGAGGTGACAAAGTCTAAACCATACAAGAGAGGTGGAATTAAAGATTTGCTCTTATTATTGATATTATTAAAGATTCTCCAGAAGTCACGAGAGCCTAATTTTTGAGATGAGATACGAGATTTCATGAACTGAGAATAGCGGGTTTTGGCGTTAGACAAAACCTTTTTACAATTGTTTCTAGCAGTAATAAACAGACGTCTGTTTTCTGGAGAATTGTTTTGCTGATAAATATGGAAGTAACGATTTCGATTGGCAATCGCAGCAGCACAGTGTGAAGAAAACCATGGAGGAGAGTGAGGCTTGACCTGGAATCGTCGAGAGGGAATAAAAGATTCCATGCCAGCCTGAATCCATGAAGTTATGTAAGAAGCACATTTGTCGACAGGAAGACAAAAGATTTCTACCCAAGGGCCATCAGGAAGAAAATCACGGAAAGAATCCCAGTCAGCTTTACTGTAGTTGTAAGAAGTACGATAATAGGGGGATTCAAGTGATAAAGAAGAACGAGATATTAGTTTTAGAGAGATCAAACTGTGATCAGAAGAACCTAAGGGTGAATGTGGAGAAACTGAGCACTGACTAGGATCAGAAACAAGACATAAGTCGAGTAGAGAAGGTAAATGATTCGGGTTGTCTGGAAAGCGAGTTGGAAAGTTGACTATTTGAGTTAGGGATTGAGAAAGGCAAAAGTTGTGGGCTTTAATGCCTGCCGAATCACTGACACTTGAGCCAAGCCATTCAAAGTGGTGAGCATTAAAGTCACCAACAACAACTATATTAGCTGATGGATAAAGAGAGAGGGCTTGGTCAATATGATCAGAAATAACGTCAAAAAGTGTGCAGTCTTGAGATGAAGGAGAGCGATATAGAACAAAGAGAAAGGCAATAGAATGAAGTGGTGCTAAACGAAAGCACATAAAAGAATTGTCTGTGGATTCAAACCTAGTTTCACGACAAATGGGTGAATTCTTACGAATGTAAATGCCAAGGCCAAGCATGTGACTATTGGAGTCTTTACGAATTAGAGGAAGATAACCATCAACACTAAGATCACAAGATGAGACAGCCGAACTCAAATTAGTCTCACAAAGAGCAAGTAGGTCTGGTGAACTTTGCAAGAGATAAGACTCAACAGAAGAAAAGTTACTTCGAAGACCACAAATATTAGTGAATGATAGGTTTAGAGAACTTGGTGATGATGATGGTTTTTTGTGTTTTATAGTTTTTGGTACTTTATTGATTTTAAATTAGATTGAAGAACTTGACTTAAAGCTTAGATAGTACTCAGAACACTGTTTAATAGCCCAAGCAATTGCCTCCTTACTACTAATAAACCCTAAGCCGTAACAAAGGGCTCCAAATGTGGCCTCCGCAATGCACACCAAAAGTACAAACAGGGACACCATCCATGCGCAACATGGCGCTGTTAAATACTTTGATATTTTTCAGCTGTTGATGGAATCAGCCTCTCTGAGAGCTACCACAGAGTTCGGGAAACCTGACTACCAGCCGGCCTCAGAACCATAAAACTGATTTTTAGAGCTGTACCCTCATTAGGAGATAATAGAATGAGTTGCCAAGTCATAAAAACAGAGACACAAGCAAAACCCATGCATTGAGTCAAGAAGATCCAGCATTCAACATCCTAAACTGGAAACAATGTATTAAAATACATCTGCGCCAGCCTAATAGATGAAGAAGGGGTGCGAGGCTGGTCAACAGATAGAATCTGTTTACCCCTTAAGTCTTTGCCTAGGAGGCCTTCTACAAAACAGTAGCTGGGTGCATTTAACATCTGCCCAAGATGAGTATTTTTATCGAGACACCATCTCTAGCCTTTACTCAAACAAGAGCCCCAAGGCAGGGGGTGTTTTAAATTCATATACCAAAAGTCAACTTTAAATGAAAATGAAAATTAAAGTCTGATTGAAAATGGCACAAGTTCTGGACTTACGCCTTTTTCAAGTGAAACAAAGCGCAATTGAAGTGACGTAATCTCACTTTATTTGTTACAAAATGGAAAACCGTGAGCTTGCTGAAAATGTATATACATCTAGAAAAAGAGTGTCTGGTATAAAGAACAGTGAAAATTACAAACACGAAAAAATAAAAAAAGCCAAAATTGCTGAACAAGCTAATAAAAACCACAAAGGAAATGATGTGGCACCAAGACAGACAAGTACTTCTTGCGGGTTAGTTTTTTATTCTATAATATATAATATATACTGTATTTGTTATCAAATTATTGTTTATTTATTCATGTTTTACCACCAATGATTGGAGGTGAAACATCTTGATATTTAATTATTGTAATAATACTTCAATAATTTTCTTTATTTACAGATGTAGTTCAAAATGTATGGAGCTTGTATATGAAGGTGTTATGAAAAGTACAATTCAGTTTGTTTATAAATTTGATAGTAAAAATGCCCAAGACACATACTTGCAGTCATTGATTGAAAGAAAGGAAACAGAGAGAAGACGGTTTAGATCTGAAGAACCTAAGGAAAAATAATTTTCCTTTATTTATCACACTTCATTGAAGGTATGAGAAAAAAAGTATGCAAGAAAGCTTTTTGCAGTATGCATAGAATTTCTATGAAACAAGTTAAACATAAATACATTTGCTTAAAAAAAATGAGCAGCCTATAGATCACAGAGGTAAATCCCAGGGATCGCAATGCAACATTACCTGGTGATACATTAACAAAAGTATGTGAGCATATCGAATCATTTCTGTTAAATATGTGCACTACTATTGTCAAGATGCATCATCTTATTATTTGGATGAAAAACTCAATGTGAAAATTATGCAAACATTATACAAACAAAAATATCCAGATCATCCTGCCAAATATAAGTTTTACCTTAAATATTTCCAAGAAAATTTTAGTTTATCTTTGGTAGAAAGCAAGTTGATGCTTGTGGACTGTGTGAAGAGTTAAAAATTAAACTAAAAAACCCACATGTTAATGACAATGCAAAAAGAATCTATCAAGCAAATATTGAGATCCACAAAAGACAAGCAAACAAATTTTACAAAAAAATACAGGAAGTTGAAACTAAGTGCAAAAATAATCCAAAAATAATCAAAAATAGAAATCATGCCAGGGTCCGCATACTTTTATCACTGGTAGTTGAACTAGGTAGCAATATAAATGAGATACAATATTACATACCAAAAAGAGGTCACTCATTCTTGCCAAATGATAGAATGTTTGGAACAGTAAAGCGACATATTCCAAAAAATCACCGGATTTACTCACCAACAGAGTATGAAAATCTTGTAGCTGTGGCAAACAAAAGATTTGACATTAGAAGGCCTAAAACTGATGATATTATTGATGTAAAAAAATGGTGGCCAAATTATTATAAGAAAGTTGTGTTATCTGTGGATTCCTATGGAAGAGGAGTAGGTAAGGACAAAAAAGTAACGTTTGGTATTTCAAAAGTGTCACATTAAACCTTCTCTAAGACCACACCAGATCTAGTGATAACACGTGAATCCATAGATAGCTTAGTCAGTTATGATTTCCAGCTATTACAAAGAATGGGTACAAGACCAACCTTACCATTAAGTAGTACTCCTGCATATGCTGGAAAATTGCCTATCAATAAAAAAAAATATCAGATTTGAAAAAAATAGAAAAATATATTCCATATTCAATAGAAGAGTATAAAAACTTCTATACAGAGCATTTTGCATGGCCAACAACTTCGACAAACAGAGAAATTCCAGGAAATAAGTGATGGTTAACTAACAATAATTGTTTTAATGTAGTAATAAATCATTACTATTTTGATAATCTTGGGATTTTTATATACAACAAAGTGTTTATTTTGAAAAAGCCATAAGTCCATAAATTTAAATTAAAGATATATGTTCTATCCTTGGCCCTATACTCTTTTTAAAGATATGTTCTATCCTTGGCCCTATACTCTTTTTAATTTACATTAACAATCTTCCAGATATTCTCATATCTAAAGTGGCATTGTTTGCTGATGATACTACCATTTATTCTTGTCATGATAAGAAACCAACACTCTCTGATTGCTTGGAGGGGGCACTTGAGCTTGAAAAGGAACTCACTTCTGCTACAGCATGGGGCTCACAGTGGCTGGTGAACTTTAATACAGATAAAACTCAATTTTTTTCAGCCAATCATTATTGCAATAATTTAGATCTTCCTATATTTATGAACAGTGATGTACTCAATGAGTCATCTACTCTTCATCTTCTAGGATTAACTCTTCCAATCTTTCTTGGAAACCATATATCAAATCAGTTGCAAAATTAGCATCTGCTAAGGTTGAAAGGCTAATAATAACTGTATAATAAGGCTGTAAGGCTAAAAACAACTGTTTTTCAGAAACCCTACTATTGACTTTGCTTTAAGATCCTTTCTGACCACAATTCTGATGGTGAGTTTACTCACTGAAAGCTATTTAACCATTTTTCTTATTGAGCTTATTGGAGTCAGATAAATTCGGTCCTTGACAGCTTTGATCAACTAAAGAGTTTGAACTGACCTCTTTAAACTTTAAAACACTGCTAAGCTTCCTCTTAACACAACCAATCATTAGAAAATATTTAATAACAGTGTAGACAATACTAAGAGACTTGTTTAGCACCTTGGAAATGTCTTTAGGTGTGGTGCCATTAATAGCCAGGTCAACAATTAGTTTATTTATACTAGTCATTTTTACAGTTTTAAGGATTTAAAATAACAAACTATATGCGTAAAAATACCAATGGAACATTTATTTTGAAATTACATAACTTTTTATGAGATTTGTGCATCTCTTTATCGAGCTTGACACTTTCTTACTCCAGATTCTATTCTTTATCTCTATAAATCTCAAATAAGGCCTTGTATGGAATACTGTTGCCATATATGAGGTAGGTCTTCTAATGATGCCCTTTCTCTTTTAGAAAAGGTGCAAAAACGCATTGTAAACATAGTTGGATCTGCTCTTACAGCCAACCTCCAACCATTATCACATCATTGTAATGTTGCTTCTCTTTCTCTTTTCTATAAATATTATATTGGGCACTGCTCTAAAGAGCAAGCATCTCTTGTGCCATCTACTAAAATTCATTCTCGTGTTACTCATCATTCAATTAAGTCTCATCCTTTTTCTGTGACTGTTACTAAGTGCTCCAAAAATGCTTATTTGTCTTATTTTAGCTTAGTTATTCAGCGCATTTTCCAGCGCATTTGAGTAGTTTATCTTTTAACATTAAAATATAAGTATTTAACTTTAAAATTTAGTTATAATAAATGAAAGAAAACAGCAATTATCAAAATAGAAATTTAACAAAAGCAAAAAAAAAACGATAAAGTCATTAAAAAAACAACTGTATTAAAAGGTTTTATAAATAAAGATCCAGAAACATTAATTTCAGAACAAGTAGATATGTTTCCATTGTGGAAATGTTCCCATGTGAAAACTTATTGACATCATTTTTATTATATCAACATATTTACATTAAAAAAAAAGTTTTTAATGTAGGTATGTATTGTTTTAACTTTTACCACAAATTATAAGGCAACAACCATTAAGATGAGAAGGGCGCTATAGAATGCAGCACTATATATATATATATATATATATATATATATATATATATATATATATATATATATATATATATATATATATATATATATATATATATATATATATATATATATATATATATATATATATATACATATATATATATATATATATATATATATATGTATATATATATATACAGTACTGTGAATAAGTTTTTGACCACTTACATTTTTTCAATAAATCTAATATTTCTCTAATATTTAAGCTTGTAGTTCTAAATTATAAACTTATTAAAACACATGTATTTCACACAAAATATTACAAACTTTTTAATGTCAAATTTCATAAAAAACTCCTAATATTTACTCTTAATATTTATGTCCTCTTAATATTTATGTCCTCTCTTAATATTTATGTCCTCCTTTTGCCTCAATCCCAGCCAATATTTTCCGAGGAATAGATTTATACAAACTAGTTATAAAATCCTGGGGTATGTTGTGTTATTCTCTTTGAAGTACTTCAAAACATTCTTCAGCATTTCGGGGAGCATGTTCGACCTTCTTTCTGTCCAGGTAATCCCAAATATGCTCAATTGTATTCAAAACTGGATTCTGGGGAGGCCAGGTCATTAATTCCAGTACTCCTTCCTCTTCCATTTTATTTAATAACATTTTCCCATTAGGGAACAATGTTTTGGGTCATTGTCCTGCTGCAGAATAAAATTATGACCTATTAGTCTCATTCCGAATGACACAGAATGGTGCCTTAGTATACCCACATAACATTCCCCAGAGAGTCGCCCCCCTATTTTGATCAAATCACCTACTCCAGATGAAGATAAACAGCCCCAAACTTGTAAAGAGCTTCCTCTGTGTTTAATAGTAGGTTTTAAACACTTGGGCTGATAGGCTTCTTCGATTCTTCTTCAAACATATTGGCGTTCTTTTGTTCCAAATATTTTGAATGTATGTGTGTGTGTGTGTGTGTATGTATATATATATATATATATATATATATATTATATATATATATATATATATATATATATATATATATATATATATATATATATATACATATATATATATATATATATATATATATATATATATATATATATATATATATATATATATATATATATATATATATATATATATATATATATGTATGTACACTGCCCAGCAAAAGTTTCTGGTCACTTAAGGTTTTAATAGTTTTTTACCTATAAAAATTGATATTAAATTTTAAAGTTCTTTTTAAGTCATAAATTAATTCAATTAAGATATACTAATGTTTTAAATAAACTTGTAATAATTGATATTAAATTTTAAAATTGTATATAAGCCATAAAATAATTCAATTAAAATGTGCTAATGTGTTTTTAATATTGAAATGCAAAATCTATGTTTTCTTTGTTTTTGGATTATAAATATGCTTGAACATACTTAGTACAAAATATGTATATAAAATTCAACAGTTCTTTTGTCATCAAAGCTTAACTTTTTTTTTTTTTTTTAAACATCTTCGCTTCCAACAAAGCTGCAGGCAGCCACTAATTAAAGTTGGAAGTTACTGAAAGAAAAAAGATGAAAATAGTAGAGAAAGATAACGATTAACGGATGACTTAAAGGATTGCAAATTATATGAATCGGGAAAGCAAGATGAAGGAAGCGAATTCCAAAGAGCTGATGTTCGAGGAAAAAAACTAGACGAATAAGCGTTTTTGGAGCACTTAGGAATGGACACAGAAAAAGGATGACACCTGATTGAATGACGAGTAACACGAGGATGAACTTTAGTAGATGGCACAAGAGACACTAGCTCTTTAGAGCAGTGCCCATTATAGTATTTGTAAAAAAGAGAAAGAGAAGCAACATTACGATGATGTGATAATGGTTAGAAGTTGGCTGCCAAAGCAGGTCTAACAATGTTTACAATGCGTTTTTGCACCTTGTCTAAAAGAGAAAGGGCATCATTGGAAGAACTGCCCCAGATATGGCAACAGTATTCCATACAAGGCCAGATTTGAGATTTATAGAGATAGAGAATAGAATCTGAGGTAAGAAAGTGTCGAGCTCGCTAAAGAGATGCAACCTTAGCAGATGCTGAGTTTGCAACTGATTTGATATTTGGTTTCCAAGAAAGATTGGAAGTAAGAGTTAATCCTTGAAGATGAAGAGTAGATGACTCATCGAGTACATCACCGTTCATAAATACAGGAAGATCTAAATTATTGCGATAACTATTGACTGAGAAAAAAATTGAGTTTTATCTGAATTAAAGTTCACCAGCCACTGTGAGCCCCATGCTGTAGCAGAAGTGAGATCCTTTTCAAGCTCAAATGCCCCCTCCAAGCAATCAGAGGGTGTTAGTTTCTTATCCTGGCAAGAATAAATGGTAGTATCATCAGCAAATAATGCCACCTTAGATGTGACAATATCTGGAAGATTGTTAATGTAAATTAAAAAGAGTAACGGGCCAAGGATAGAACCTTGAGGAAACCCTGAAGTTACAGAATAAGAAGAAGAGTGCTGTCCATCAAGGACAACTTTTATACTATGATTGGAAAGGAAGGATTCAATAATCTTAATGATGTTGCCAGATACACCATAAGAAGAAAGCTTATGGAGAAGACCAGCATGCCAAACTTTATCAAAAGCTTTTGAAATGTCAAGAGTGATGGCCTTAACCTCTCCACCTTTATCTAATGCAGGATAAAACCTATCAGTTATTACTGTTAGCAAATCAGCTGTAGAACAAGAAGATTGAAACCCATATTGACGGTCAGAAAGTAAGTTATTAGATTCAAGATGAGAAATTAAGTGTTTGTTAATTAAAGACTCAAAAACCTTGCTTATGATGGGAAGAAGACTAATGGGACGGTAGTTAGACAAATCAGATTGCTCTCCAGAATTTTTGAAGATAGTGATAACAGATGCCGCTTTCCAGCAGGCTGGAAAACAAGACTCTGATAAGCACTTGTTAAATAGTTTTGAGAGTATAGACGACAGCTCCGGAGAACATTTCTGGAAGACAATAACAGGTATGTTGTCTGGGCCACAAGCTGTAGAAGAGTCTAGGCAGGAAATCATTTTAGATACAGAAGCTGGAGTGATATGAATGTCAAACAATGGATCAACCTGGATCAATACAATTCCACCTCTCTTGTATTGATCTATAGATCAATACAAGAGAGGTGGAATTAAAGATTTGCCCTTATTATTGATACTATTAAAGATTCTCCAGAAGTCACGAGAGCCTAATTTTTGAGATAAGATATGAGATTTCATGACCTGAGAATAAAGGGTTTTGGTGTTAGACAAAACTTTTTTACAACTGTTTCTAGCAATAATAAACAGACATCTGTTTTCTGGAGAATTGTTTTGCTGATAGATATGGAAGTAACGGTTTCGATTGGCAATCACAGCAGCACAGCGTGAGGAAAACCATGGAGGAGAGTGAGGCTTGACCTGGAATCGTCGAGAGGGAACAAAAGATTCAATGCCAGCCTGAATCCACGAAGTTATGAAGAAGCACATTTGTCGACAGGAAGACAAATGATTTCTACCCAAGGGCCATCATGAAGAAAATCACGGAAAGAGTCCCAGTCAGCTTTACTGTAGTTGTAAGATAATAGGGGGATTCAGATGATGAAGAAGAATGAGATATTAGTTTTAAAGAGATCAAACTGTGATCAGAAGCAACTAAGGGTGAATGTGGAGAAACCGAGCACTGTCTAGGATCAGAAACAAGACATAAGTCGAGCAGAGAAGGTAAATGATTCGGGTTGTCAGGAAAGCAAGATGGAAAGTTGACTATTAACTTCATTGAAGTTAATATAATATATTGGATTTATAAATTAATTTTGTAAATATTTTATATAGCTGAATAAAATTTGATATTATTTTTTAATTTCTAGTTTACAAAAGTGCATTTTAATTATTTTTTGCATAAAATATTAGAAAATAATATAAAATGTCAAAGAAATGACATTTTATATTATTTTCCCCACAATCCTCTGATCTCAACCCAATGGAGTTACTATGGAAACAACTAGATCGTGAGGTAAGAAAAGAGTGTCCTACATCAATAATTCATTTGTGGTCAATTTTGCTATGAGTGTGAAATAATATTTGTCCAATTTATTTGGATAATTAAATCAAGCGTATGCCAAAACTTGTTTGTGCAATAAGGAAAGCAGAGGGTGGATTTTACAATGAAGAAAAAAAAAAAAAGTAGAATATATATGTATACATTTTTTAACAAAAAATCAAAAACTTATATATATATATATATATATATATATATATATATATATATATATATATATATATATATATATATATATATATATATATATATATATATATATATATATATATATATATATATATATATATATGTAAATATATATATATATATATATATATAAATATATAAATATATATATATATATATATATATATATATATATATATATATATCGTATATATATATATATATATATATATATATATATATATATATATATATATATATATATATATATATATATATATATATATATATATATCGTGTACCTAGGGCAAACCCACTTTAATTGAAAACTATAAAGTTATAATTAATGCATCTCAGTAAGGTGATTAGTTATACAAAAAATTTTTTTTTAACCCTATTTTGATTTTCAGAGAGCATTGCTATAGCAAGTTATAATTGAAAAATGCTTTTTGATGATCTAAAGGAAGTTTTGCTGTTCTTAGAGGAAATGTTTTTTTATAAGTTCTAATAAATTATATTTTTTATTACTGAAGCACTAAATGCAATATTCAATAAGTTTCCTACCAATTGGGGTTTTGTTAAAAGGTGACATTTTTATGGGCTACCATTTCTTTTTAAAACTAAAAATTGCCCTAAAATTTTTTCTGCAATTTTTTTTGTTCATTTACATAAGAATACATCAGCAAGCTTTTTTTTAAAAAAGAAAGGTACAATTATTAACTTAGTCATTATATCTTAAATTTTAGAGACGCTTTGATAATTGATAATATACAATTGTACAATTCTCCATTTTATTATACTCCAAAGTAATTTGATCAAAATAAATTTTATTTGTAAGCACCTGTGTTCCATAGCCCAATAAAATCTTCATGAACAGACTATAATGCTTGCTCATTCTAAAGTTCAAGATCTCTTTTTTTTTTTTTTAAACTTTAATTTTTTTCAAATAGCCTGTTCATGATTTTAAAAACCAATTGATCATTGGCAAATTATCAAAAAATTTTGTTTTATTGAGGAGACCTAGAGGGGGATCTTGACAAAAAACTTTTGTAAATTGCTGTCAAGAGTTTTGATTTCTTTAAATGAACACTGAGAGCTTAATCCCAAGTGTCTTTAATTTTCCTGACATTTCTTGGTTTCCAAAATCATTCTTGGAAGATTCACACCAAGGGCAGGGATATATCCCTATTCTCAGTGTGATAATTTATATACTCCTTACAAACTTTATTACCACACTCAACAATTTCCAAGTTCATCAGTTTCTTTACACTTGAGTAATGAAAAACATTTCTTTTTTTGTTCATTTTGGCAGTTGAATATACTCATACAGACCTTTGAAAACTTACCTTTCTATCAATGCCAATCATATATTCATCTGATGGAAAGTCATGTTGGTCAATGATGTGTTAAAGCAATCCAGCAATGTGTTTAAGCAATGCAACAAATCCAATGAGCTATTCCTTAACCTATAGGCTACTAAAAGTGCAGATACACTTTAACTTTGAAAGTCACAAGAGGTAGAAAAAAAATCTTTTGCTTAAAAATAGTCTTGATTGTAAACCAAGCAAATCTTTCAAAATTTTACAAAACCTTGATTGTGATAATAATAAAACTATATAAGAATAAAGTTAAAAATAACATCTTGTTTGGTAACATACTCTATGAGTCATCTACCCTTCATCTTCTAAGCTTAACTTTTACTTCCAATCTTTCTTGGAAACCATATATCAAATCTATTGCAAAATTAGCATCTGATGAGGTTGAATCTCTTTATTTCCACTCTTTAAAGTTGTTTATTAATGGTCATCTTTCTCTATAATTTTCATATTTACTCTGTCAGTAACTTCCAACTCTAATAGTGATTGCCTGCAGCATTACCAATTACTTACAATTATACTAATAGCATATTAAAAAGCATGCTACTTATTTAATATGGTTTTAGCATAATTGTAATATTTTGGTTTGTATAGTATAAGCCATTATCAAACCCATTATTACAAACTCATATAAACAAAAATAATTTGATTTTACATGTTGACTATATCTTGATTAAATTAAAGCAGAGTTTTTACACAGCTATTTTTAACGGCAAATAAAAATAAAAAGTAACTTTAATAAAACTTTTAAAAAACTAAGAAGTATTATAAACTTTGTATAACCTAATATTTTTTAGTAGAAAATAAAAGATCCCCTAGTAACAAACAAAGCAAATAAAATGCATTAAATATTTTCAAATTTAAAATTTCACACATTTACATAAACATTTAATATCACATCTATTTCCTTTACTATCTAAAATTCAAAACTAATCTCTTATATTGAGTAGAAAATGGTGCTAAAAACAAGGAAAGAATGTTAATTGATTTTTTCTTTGAATGTTAACAAAAATAAAATGTTAAATTTTAACAAAAAATACTAATCTGAAAGCAGTTAATTATAAATTAATCTTTAAAAAATCTAATGATTGACATTTTTAACATTTAATTTTTAAAAATCTAATATTTTAGGTAACTTTGTGACCAATTATAATAAAAAGTAAAAACCTTTATTTAGTACTTGAAAAGTTAAAAATCTATTAACACTGCACTTTACACACTAATATAAGACTTAGAACTACAGTTTTGCAGATTCAGCATTTTTTTTATCAAAGCTAAAATCTAACATTCTATGCTGCTACACACCCTGGAAACATAATTATAGGAAAACCTTGGTTAACTTGACATCACATTCTGCTGCATTACTGAAAACTTTAACTATATGAAAAAATTATTCAGCAACTCTAAAAGCATGTTCCAAATTTCTTAATTGATACAGAAAACCAGTCAGTGCTTACTTTCAAAATGTGGAACAACAATTAGGGTTCAGACTCAATCAATCTTGTCAAATTTGTATAACCAATTTTTATGACGACTGGCTTACCAAGGGGAAAGTTTTCTGGTATTGGCATCAAAAGTAATTGATCTGCCTTTTTTTTAGTGTACTTGTTATCAAAGGATCTTTACTAAACAAAGAAAATGAGACAACTTCATAGACAATAACAAGAACAATTGATGATTATGTTAATTACAACATCAGCAATATTATTGTTAACACATCTACAACTAATAATGTCATAAGTAAACTACAGAAAGTTTATGAGTTCGTCAGTACTAAAATAAGTTCTAAAATGAAATGACAACAAGCTAAATAGAATAGCTTTCTTTATAAACTTGCTTGCATTAACTTAGCAGCTTCTTTATGTTTACCACTACCGCTTTCAGTTGTGTCAAACACTAAGGCTACAGCTCCGTCTGATAAATCCTAAACCTGTAACTTTAATCTTTGCTTAAGCCTGAGTTTCTATAGAAAAGATAAATAATAATTTTCCTTCATTGCATTTAGAAGCCCAAGAAAAAATTAAAAGGGTCTTTAAGTATATTCTTTAAAAGCTTATCATCCTAATACAATGCACCATATTGGGGAAAATTTTGTATTACTACTTCATGACACTTTCTACAATTTAATGATTGCACATTCTTTTTTGCCGAGTTGTAGATTTGTTATGTCAAAGTCTTCAAACTTACCTCCAGAAGCTTTTATTATTGCTGATATAATGATTGTTGTTTGTCTGAAAGTTTAAGATAATCAGTAGCACTAGTTATCTAAACACATTTGTCCCCATGTTCTCATGTTTCATGTTGAGTTTCATGTTTCATGTTATTTTCTCA
>NC_088922.1:54815000-54825000 GCF_038396675.1 Hydra vulgaris | reverse complement strand
TGAAAAATGCATTTTTTTGTTTTTTGTTAAAAAACGTAATTTTTCATCTAATAAAACCAAAAGTAACAATTCTATATTCGAAATCTATAATATTTTTGAAATTTTCATATAATTTCGCTTCATTTGAGTACCAGGTTGACATATTTTTGAAAATTTTTTTTTTTGAAAATATTAGGGACTCATTAAATATTCGAGAGTCTTGAGGGACCCCTTAAAATATTTTTTATTCGAAAAAATTTTAAATCTGTTTTTGTATTAGATAGAACACATTAAGTGAGTCTCTGCATATATTTTTCAAAAATATTGTTTTTTGGAAAATATATGTATATAATAAATAATATATATATATAAATATATATATATATATATATATATATATACATATATATATATATATATATATATATATATATATATATATATATATATATATATATATATATAATATATATATATATATATATATATATATATATATATATATATATATATATATATATATATATACAGCGGTGGATAAAAATTAAAGACCACTCATTTTTTTTTCAAAATTTATTTTTAACCTTAGTATAATTTTATTTTGGAGAAAGGTATCAAAAAAAGAAAAACTTTTTTAGAAAGAATTTTTATTGTATTTTATATTTATTATAAAAGAATTTATAATTTTTTTACAAAATAATGTTAAAAAATTAAAAAACTGACTAGTAAAAAATATAAATGGGAAAAAAAATTGGACAAAATTTTAAGACCAGTTTCAAAAATATTTAAAAAAACAATAAAAAAATAATTTAGAAACGTGTTGTTCCTCCATTTGTTTTCAAGCACTCTTGTACTCGTTCTGGCATTGAATTCATTAAAGTTTTGATTACTTACTTTTGATTATTTACATTTTTCAAATGATGAGAGATATCAAATTGTAAAGTTGTTCTTTACCATGCTTGTGATCAAGCCACGACCATAACAGATAACAAATTGTAAAATTGTTCTTTACCAAGCTTGTGATCAAGCCACGACCATAAATTCTCTATTGGATTCAAGTCTGGACTATGGCAGGCCATGGAAGCACTTGAATTTTATTAGAATTGAACCAATCGTTAACAACATGCGCTTTATGACACAGCACATTATCTTGCTGGAAAATAAATCCATCTTGCAACTGCCATAAATCAATGCTAGGAATAAGCGAGTTTTCCAAAATATCGATGTACCTTTCTTTGTTGAGTCTACCATCGAATAAATGAAAAACGCCAACTCCGCAGGCACTCATACAGGCCCAAATGCCTATTGAACCACTGCCTTGTTTTGTTTTTTTTCTTGGCAACTTTTTGTTTTTTATTTAAGAGTGGTTTTTTTGCAGCAGCACGCCATAAATAATTTAAATTGTGGAGGACCCTTCGCACAGTTCTAGGGCTTGCTTTCAGACCATATGACAGTGTCCATTTCGTATACAAGTCGGTAGATGATGCTTGTCTGTTTTCTTTCATTAATCTCACTAACGAGCGAACATCACGGTCATTGAAATTTTATTGCGTCCAGTCCTATGACGATCATTAATTGACCGGGTCTCTTTGTATCGTTGAATTATGTTAATAATGCAAGAGTGAGACCTTCTTCTTCTTTTAATACAAGAGCCGCGTATCTGTCTTTTTCTTCGATCTTTGCACGCATTTTTGCAATATTTTTATATCCTTATTGCAATTCAAAAATAAATGTTTATTTGATATCGAAACTCAGGTTTCGACTATTTATTTTATAGCCAACGTAATAAGCAATTAAGACAGTTAAAAAAAAATGGATTATTATTTTTAATAAGTGCAAATTAAAGATTTAAAAGTGGTTGTTAAATTTATTCCAATTTATTTAAAGAAGATTTATAAATACTCATCAGTTTTTTAATAAGTTAAACACTATTTAATTAGAATTAGATTAATAAAATTATACCACTTTAAACCACTTTAATAGTATGTTTTAATTAACAAGATATTAAAAAAAAAAATTTAATATGTCAATTAGAATCTTCTTAATTTTAATTTAAAGATTAAGAAACCAACTAAAAAATGAGTGGTCTTTAATTTTTGGCCACCGCTGTATATACATATATATATATATATTTCATATATATTTCAATTCTTGTATTTTTAGATTAGTATATTATTGAATCTTTATTAAGAGGTTTTAATTTTATGATCTCATAACAATTTATTCAACATTAAAAAAAAAACGATGAAAAATGTCCAAGATTTTAAAAACAACAAGGCTTGATCTTGATCATAATGCAACAACTGCTTCAAAAGAATGGAAGCATTGGAAGCAAACATTTGAGAAATTTATTAAGGATTGTGGAAAGGATGCTCCAGAAAAATTTTGCTCCATCATTAATTTCATATCATCCAATGTTTATGATAACATTGAAGAGTGTGATTCTAATGAAAGTATTATTGAAATCTTGGAAAATTTATACATGAAAACCCCTAATGAAATTTTTGCAATGTATCAAATTTTTATAAGACATCAAATATGAGGTGAATCTTTAAAAGATTTTCTTCAGGAACTGCACAAACTCAGCAAAAATTGTAATAATAAAGATGTTTCAGTTGAACAATATCGAGAGGAACAAATAAGAGATGCTTTTATTTCTGGAACAACTTCAAAAATTCCTCGCCAATAGAGTTTCTGAACACTGTTTAACAGTTACAGTAAAATAGCTGTTATTTTATGAAAAACAAAAACAGCAAACAGCTGTTTTTTAAATGACTTTTTTTACTTTTTTTTTAAGTGAAATTAAAGCGACAAAAATTAAAAACTGGAACTTTTTTATGCATTCGCATAACAATTTTATAACAATTAAATTCCATTTCAATATTATAATAAGTTTTAACTGCATAGAGTTTCATTCAAACCTGAAAATGTTCAGATTTTTTTATTCAAACACTTTCATATAAAAGTTTAATTATTTATATTTTAAAAATTAACAATTGCTAGGAGAAAAATTTCTTTATTAACAATATAACAACACATTTATTAAAGCAATTTGAATGGTAATTTAATTTGATTTATTTTTCAATAACAATTTAATAAATAATATAAAGTATAGAATAATAAGTAACTTGAATAAATAACTTTAATTCAGTAGTTATCATTTTTTATAAAAAAAACTAAGTACACAGGCAAGTACTAAGGAGTTTCCTATTTAAATAGTTCTTTTTTAATAATCTAGTACTAAAAGTTTCTTAAAGGTTTCTTAAGAGTTTCTTTAGAGTTATAAATTGGGCTTCTAGCACCAGTTTCTTATTTACATTGACTTAAAAATAAATGCATAGTTACTAGTTATCAATTAGTTTTTAATGGTGGGTATAATGGCTTCTTAATATCCTTACTTTCTATTCATATTATTAGCAATGTCTGTCTGGATATACACAGCAAAATGGAAAAATCCAATTACAAAAGAGTTGGAAGGACAGTGTCAGCATTATAACACAATAAAAAAAGGCTCAGGAAATTCTACAACTACCTCACAAAAATCACCTAAAAAGTGATTTTTTAAAGTAGTTTGTTTAGATAAGGCAACAGAATCAATCATATTAACAGATGAGAGAGCAAGCGAGAAGAGAGAAAAAACTGTTGGCAACTTCTTTATGCAAAAGAAGCTTCAAAATATTGTTTCTGATTTGGCTACAAATGGCATTTCAGTTCGAGCTATAACCAGAAATAAATATATTTGCCTGTCAATAGCTTGAGATGGATTTATTAAAATTTAGATGTTATTGGTCAATTTTGTCTTAATCATGGCAAACATCTTGAAGTATGTGACACACTTTTTACAAAAAAACAAGTATTGAAGATTTAAGCAACCCCTGTGATGATGATAATACTGAAAATGATTCTTTTGACTGAGGCACCAATGTTGAATTTATAAATGATGATTGCAAAAATTATATTGACTACAATAATTTACTTAATAAACTCACACAAACTGATAAAATACATCAAATTGTCAAGTGTTAGAAATTTAATTTTTCAATCAAAAGTTAAGGCTCTACTTTGAAAAGAAATTGAACTTCATCTTGATGTAAAAACTTATTGGAGCACAATACCAATAATGTGAGACGACAATTTGAGAAACTTTATTAGAATTTATATAAGTTTAGCCAATAATGTAGACTTTGATGCCTTTAAAGGTTTACTAGAGGCAATGAAACCCATTAAACTTGCTATAGAGAGTCTTAGTATAGAAGATGCAACTCTGTTGAGCACTGACACGATTTTAGAAAAACTTTCTTTAGTTAACAGTGAAATTAGCAAAAAATTGATGGATAATTTGAGAATTAGAGTCGATGAACGCCTGAATACAGATGTCATGAATTTATTACGCTGTCTAAAGAACTCTACAATAACTCCATATAGAGATACAACCCATCCAGAGAACTTTTGCAGTTGGCATCTTGACCAGCATACAGAAAACTTACAAAAGCTTTATGATGCATTATTAACAATTAAGAGAGCCCCATGCTGTAGCAGATGTGAGCTCATGAAGAACATCAGAATGCTAAACTTTATCAAAGGCTTAAAAAATGTGGAGAGCAATAGCCTTTGTCTCTCCACATCTATCTATCTATTACCGTTAACAAATCAGCAGTAGAACAAGGAGATTAAAATCCATATTGATGATCAGAATGTAAGTTATTAGATTCAAGATGAAAAATTAAGCGTTTATTAATTAAAGACTCAAAAACCTTGCTTATGATATTTAGAATGGGATTTAATTTAATGGGACGGTAGTTGGACGTATCAGATCGGTCTCCAGAACTTTTGAAAATAGGGATAACATATGCTGCTTTCCAGCAGGCTTGAAAACAAGACTCTGATAAGCACTTATTAAATAGTTTTGAAAGTAGAGATGACAACTGTGGAGAACACTTCTGCAAGACTATAACTGGTATGCTGTTCAAACCATAAGCTCTAGAAGAGTCTAAATAGGAAATTACAATGGATACAAAAGCTGGGGTGATACAAAAGTCAGGCAATGGACTAACCTGTTTGTCGGCATTATCAAGTTTGTTGGCATTATCAGAACGTGACGATTCCAATGCCAGCTTGAGTCCAAGAAATTATGTAAGAAGCACATAGGTCAGCAGGTAGAGGATAGATTTCTACCCAAGGGCTATTATGAAGAAAATTACGGAAAGAGTCCCAGTCAGCTTTTAGGTAGTTGTATGAGGTACAATAATAGAGGTTTTCTGATGATAAAGAAAAATATGATAATAGGTTTAGAAATATCAAACCATGATCAGAAGCACCTAAGGATGAATATGGAGAAACTGAGCACAGACTAGGATCAGAAACAAGACATAAGTCAAGAGGAGAACAAAAATGATTTGGATTGTCTGGAAAGCGAGTTGGAAACTTGACTATTTGAGTTAGAGATTGAGAAAGGCAAAAGTTTTGGGCTTTAACGCCTGCAGAGTCACTGACACTAGAGCCAAGCCATTCAGTATGATGAGTATTAAAGTTACCAAAAACTCAATATTGTCTGAAGTATAAAGAGAAAGGGTTTGGTCAATTTGATCAGAAATAACATTAAAAGGAGTGCTGTCTTGAGATTAAGGAGAGCCATATAGAACAAAAAAAAAAAAAATAGAGTGAAGTGAT
Source organism: Hydra vulgaris (assembly GCF_038396675.1). Taxonomy (NCBI): domain Eukaryota; kingdom Metazoa; phylum Cnidaria; class Hydrozoa; order Anthoathecata; family Hydridae; genus Hydra; species Hydra vulgaris. The sequence goes on along the minus strand of NC_088922.1, from coordinate 54,819,351 downwards.
GCTAAATGAAAGCACATAAAAGAATAGTCTGTGAACTCAAACCTACTCTCCTGACAAATTTACAAATGTAATGCCAAGGCAAAGCATGTCACTATTGGAGTATTTAGGAATTAAAGGAAGATAACCATCAACACTAAAATTAAAAGATGAGACAGCCGAACTCAAATTAGTCTCACAAAGAGCAAGTAGATCTGGTGAGATAAGACTTAAAAGAAGAAAAGTTACTTAGAAGACCTTCTGTTTGAATTTTTTTTATTCCCAAAAATTAGACAAAAAGGCTTTGCTTTTTTTGTTAATGCATTTTCTCATCTACTAAAAAAATATGTTGCTGTGGCTTTGATATTAAACTAAAAAAATGAAATATCACGTAGTTCTATTTATTTTATGGCTGTTCTTAAAAATTTAAATTCATTCAAATCAAGTTTTTACAGTTGAGTTATTCTTAAGTATTCATCTTAAGAATTAAATTAAAAAAAATTATTTATAGATTTTTATTAAACTTACTACTAAAATTTTAGTAACTTAAACTTCTTAATGTTTATTATTTAATTACTATAGTTATGATTGTTATAATTAATTAATTAATTTTAAATTAAAAATCTTCAACACATGATTTTTGTAACTAAGTTTTCTTGTCCCATTTTCCAAAATTAAGGTTTAAAGCTTCCAAAATTAAGGTTTAATTTTTCAAATTTTTATCAAGTTTTAATTTTATAATTAAAATTTTTTATTCTCATTTGGGCGAACATGTTTTGAAAATAATAAACATCACAATTGTTACTGTTAGCAGTAATGACATCATAACTTTCCATTCATTGTACAAAGCAGAAAACTTGTTTCTTATTTAAACTGAACAAGCTAATATAATATATATTAGTGTAAGTGTTTATGCATATTTAATATACATATATATATATATATATATATATATATATATATATATATATATATATATATTATATATATATATATATATATATATATATATATATATATATATATATATATATATATATATATATATATATATAGATATACACACAAAATATGTATATATAAGTTTATAATTTTTAAAAAATATTTACAGACCAAAGTTATTATAAGCCACATTGAACATGTATACAAAGTCATCATTGATGGGTTCCACCTCTCCATCAATCATTACTGATGTGCACCTTTCCAACACCTTCTCTGGTGCACCCTTCATAACCACTAAATAACGGTGATCAAACATACTCTCTGGCTCATGAACAGAAACTTGATATTTTATTTCTGAACTAAAAGGTATCTCAGCAACTTTTTTATTTTTGCTTCGTGTTGTCTTAACATTTCCAATAGTGCTTTCAACAAATTTTAATATAGCTATCTCTGATGCATCCCCAGTACAATCTTTTCTATAAACACAAAAATTATATTAAAATAAACATTTCTATCATTAACTAATTTCATTATGTAATGTATGTATGTATGTATGTATGTATGTATGCATGTATGTATGTATGTATGTATGTATGTATGTATGTATGTATGTATGTATGTATGTATGTATGTATGTATGTATGTATGTATGTATGTATGTATGTATGTATGTATGTATGTATGTATGTATGTATGTATGTATGTATGTATGTATGTATATACATATGTATATATATATACATATATGCATATATTTAATATATATGTATATATATATATATATATATTTCTTTTTTTATTTATACATATTTAAATTTATTATTTTATATGTATATATATATATTTTTTTTAATTTATACATATTTAAATTTATTATTTTATTATAAAAACATATTCTTTATATTTATTTTTGTTATTTTTATTTATTTATTATATAATATATTTCATTTTTATTTTCATCTAATTACAAAAATAAATAGTTACAGTAACATAACCATAATTAAACCTTTCCATAACCCTAACCCTAAACCTGACCTTGACGCTGACCCTAGCCAAACCCTCAATCAATGTAGCAACACTCCCTTGCAAGTCAGGCTAGTTGATTGCGAATGTACAGAGTATTCATTAAGAACAAAAAGGAGATTATTTTCAAGTTAGTTTCTTCTTTAGAAGTTGATAAACATCAGCCAACTATGATGTTTGCAGATCAAGCTTTGTCACTTTAAATTCATTATAATTTGAGTGATTTACAATATCAGATTATTCTAAAAACATCTCTGATGCAAAATGATGACATTCAGCCCCAAAAGTATATTGTTACCCAGAAGGTTTGCATATTACAGAAACATCTGCAAAGTGTAGTTTACAGAACATGGTTACCCAGACTTTGTCCCAATTTTTGAAAAGTCTGAGTAGCTTCAGAATTTAGATGTCAAACTGTGAAACTGTGACACTTGGCTTTGCAAAACACATATTACACAATTCATCAAGATTATTTGTTTTGCAAAGCCAAGCGAAATAAACAATCTTGTAAAAATCAGAATGTTAACTCCTGATGAAAAGTCTCTAAAAATGAGAATATCTACTGCAATTGCAGTATTAGATTGTTTGAGTATGTTCTATACTTAATATAAATAATTAAATTTAAAAAAATATCAGGCAAGGTCAGAAAAACATAAGCTGTCCGTTTTCAATATAATGAAATTCAGAATCAGTATAAAAATAATCAATCTTGTTCTCAATATGTCAAAGCATAGCTATGGTTCCTCAAACACATGTAACACAGCCAGAAAAACATTTGAGAATGCAGATACTGTTGCAGATATTACAGAAGCTGATTTTAAATTTATTGTTAGATTGAGAAATATAATTAAAGTTGTGTGCAGTGGGCACTACCTTGATTTGGAGGCCTTCAAAAAACATTGTTTAACTACTTCTAAAATAATAGTTGAAAAAAATATAACTGCTACATAATGCCACATACTTTGAACAATCTATTAAAGCATGGTTATCATATTTCTGATTGATTTGAACTCTCAATAAGTATGTATTTGAAGAAGACTCAGGAAGCACAAAATAAATACATTTGAAACATACATGTAAAAATTCGAGAAACAATGCAATGGAAAACCAATATTATTATCTGCTGTTGTGAAGTGATTCAATATTATTATCAATCTGCTTCAAAATAATTAAATCCACTTAGGTTCTTATGTTTTAAAACTTTTGCTTGAAGAATGATCTTTTAAATAATATTTTTTAAATAATGTTTAAAATAATTTTTTTGTATATATTTATATATACTTTATATTAGGGTGTTCCAAAAAAATGACTTTTTACATTTTCAATTAACATTGCTTTCTATAAGGTGCCCCAACCTTGATATTACCATTGAAAATAAAAGTAAATATAAATACAATACTACCCAGCAAACATTTGTTTTTAAAAGTTATGTTCTTAATGTATTTTAAATGTCTTTTAAACTTCTTCTAAACATTCTTACTTAAAAAATGTTTAAAAGACGTTTAAAAAACATTTAGAAGACAGAATGTAACTTCTAAAAATAAATGCCCATAGGGTTAAGCATGATATATTACAATATTTGAGTAACGAAGATTGAAACAATAATAATACTAAAAACAAAATACATTTTTTAAGCATTTTTGTGTTATATTTGTATACTATTTAGTAAAATGACTAATATGTTAAAAAACTTGATAACTATTAATTATAATATTATAAAAAATTAGTTTTTGAAAATACTATTATTTTTATTACTTTTTTGTTTTTAAAAAAAGTTTTCAATAAATAATCTATACTAAAAAAAAAAAAAATTTTTTGTTGATTGACCTTTTGCTCTTACATTTGTTTGATGCAACAAAAGTACTTTGCCTTTTCTCCTCATTGTGTATGTTATTGATCAAAACTTATTAAAGAATATTTAATATATATAAATGTAGTAAGCTTGTGAAATAACTTGACATGTGTAATAAAAACAACATAAACATAAAAAATGCTTAATTGAACAAATTTTAAAGTCCTTAGTGTTTTTTGGTCTGTACTGGGACTCGACGAGTGCAAAGGTGAATACCCAGATCCGATACCGGATCTAAGACTTGATAAGTCTCATCATGGTCCGTATATTTTTCCCAAATTTTTGTTTTTTAATCTAGAAAAATAAGTTTTTCATGTATTTTTACTAAAATACATGATAAAACTTTAAAATGAGCTAATTACTAGTGTTCAAATAGAAAGGGATTGTCCATAAAGTACATACACTCAGAGGGGAAGAGGAGATCTGCAAAAGGAGTATATAAGATGGGGGGCAGTGGGTCAGTTATAATTGTAAGGAGACACTAAATTAAAAATAATATTATAAAATGTTGGGTAGGTAGGTTAAAAGCATTGTTACTTTTACGGAGGTGGAGGGTAT
>NC_088922.1:54807500-54810000 GCF_038396675.1 Hydra vulgaris | reverse complement strand
TTAATAATCAACAAAATGCTAGAAATGCTGCTAGGTACGAAAGAATGCATTGCAGAGCAAGTAGTAATACTATTCCAGATTATAATTATTTAGGAGAAATGTATTATATTTGTCAGCATTGTGGTGCTAAGAAGTTCCTGATGAAAAACATTTTTTATGTTGTCATAATGGAAAGGTAGTTTTGTCGCAACCTTCACCATTTCCACAAGATTTAAAGAAAACTATGCAGATGGAAATGCCAATCTGAATTTTTTTAAATACACTTGAAATTATAATGCCTGTCTTTCCTTTGCTTCATTTAACGCAAATGTAGTTCAACCCATGAATCATGGGCCGCCATATTTTAGAATATGTGGTCAAGTTTTTCATCGTATAGGTTATCTAAGGCCAAACCAAGATGTTCTGCCGACATATTGTCAACTATACATCTATGATCCACTTGCAGCAGTAAATTTTAGAATGCAACAATGTGGTAATGATCTTTGCTTTAATGATTTAATGTTTCGATTGCAAACTATTATTAGTGAAGAGAACCCATTCGCATTTAAAAACATGGCTGAAGTGGAAAATGAAGAAATTCATCAGCAACTATAGAAGTTGGCTCAGTGTCAGTTGTAAAAATGTCTTTACTTGAAGGGCAAGATAGACGATGCTTTAATCTCCCTTCACGTAATGAAGTTTCAGTTGTACTTGTTGGTGAAATGGTGCACCACCTACTTCCAGGGAAGTTGTTATTTACCAAGGAGGTCATCCTCTTATGTCTGCCAACTTAGATCCTATGGTTTATCCTCTATTTTTTCCAAGGGGTGATGCTGGTTGACATAATTAGTTGGTTCACAACCCTGAACGTGCTATATTGGTTAGAAATCATGTTACATTATCTCAGTATTACAATTATAAACTTTTGGTTAGACAATTTTTTTCTTCACTCTTTTATGGCAAAAAACTGTTTCAGCAATATGCTGTTGATGCGTATGTTAAAATTGAAGTCCAGCACCTTGCTTTCATCAGAAATAACCAAAACAAACTGAGAAGCAAGCAGTATGATGCCTTACGTGAACATGTAAACAAACTTGGAAATGATCATAATGTCAGACCAGGGCGTGTTGTAGTTTTGCCATCAACTTAATTTACTCTTTTTTTTTTAAATATCTTTAGCATCTTCTGTTACTTGTGAAAATGGTGAGGTTATGCTTTATATTTTGATTAAATTATGCTTTATATTTTGATTAAATAAAATTGCAAATATTTATGATTTTTATTATATTCCTCTATTTGTAAATTTAGAGTCGTTAACATTTGAGAGCTCTTGTAATTTTAGATTTGTTAACATTTGAGCACTACAAAAATTATAGCTCCCAACACCCAGGGCCTCTCTCAGAGAGGTCCTTCAATAAGTGTTGTAGTAATGGCAGTATGGATGTGCCCTCCTTCAAATGGAGGGTTCATCCATACCGGGTTGTTGGGAGACACCGAAAAAAAAAAACAGCAACCAAAAGGTTGTAAATGACTTCTATCATTGAAGATATTTATAACTTTTTTGTTGCCGCTTTTTTTTCAGTGATATTTATTTTTTATTAATTTTTTTTAATTTGTAATTTTTTTAATAATATATTATATTGTATATTTGATTTGTTTTGGTCTTTTTTAATTAAAATTTTAAATGTTTTTTACCAATTAAACTTAAATATAGTTAAATTGATTCATTTTCCAATTATCATAATATAATGATGCTACATTCTATTGCTAAAAATAATTAATTTGTAGTTTAATTTATTGAACTCACTGCTTTTAAAATTAACTACGAGGGTCACTATTTATATTTCGGGAATTGGCAACACTGATGTCATGTGAGTCCATCTGACGTTCCATTGTAAAGTTTGACATTTTTGACGATATACGTACTCAGAACATTTTGTCATATGGATGCTATTTGTTTATTTTATATTTAGTTGAAAGTTTTGTCTCGGCAAAAAATGGAACTGAATCGTGAACATTTTCATGCGATGATTTTTTATGAATTTTGGCGTGGATTATCAAAACAAGAGTGCATCAATCAACTTAATTTGACTCTTGGCAATGAAGCTCTATCAAAAACCACTGTGTATCACTGGTATAGTGAATTCAATTGTGGTCGTAGTTTGCTGTCCGACAAGTTTCGTGAAGGTCGTCCAAAATCAACTGTAGTGTCAGAAAACGTCGATGCTGTACACAAAATAATTAAGAAAGACTGTCATGTTACTTATTGTGAGATTGAGGCATCCCTAAGCATTAGTTCCACAAGCATATATGTGATTTTACATGAACACTTAACTGTGCGAAAGTTATGTCCGCGTTGGATCCCACATAATTTGACAATCGCTCAAAAAAAGGCTTGTTGATTAAATTAATCAAGGGGATACCAAAAAATTAATAACTCCTGTATAATAAAAGTTAACTTGATATTAATCTTAATAATTAATTCAAGTTCATGTTATAAAAAATATTACAAGAACTTAGT
>NC_088922.1:54800000-54802500 GCF_038396675.1 Hydra vulgaris | reverse complement strand
ATATATATATATATATATATATATATATATATATATATATGTATATATATATATATATATATATATATATATATATATATATATATATATATATATATATATATATATATATATATATATATATATATATATATATATATATATATATATATATATATATATGTATGTATGTATATATATGAAGACCACATGGGTAAAACCACAGATCCTGCTTATCCTTTGTTTTCAAGTTGTTGAAATATGATATAAGTTTTATTCTGTCATCTTCTGTTGTAACTTTAAAACACTTCAGACTAACACATTTACATGGTATTCCTATAACATGATTTTTTAATCTCAGATCTCAATTAAACTCTCTTTTTTTCCATTGACTGTCTTTTTTTTAGGTTTTTTTAGGTTTTTTAGATTAGCCACCGCCATATTTTTTAATGATAAATGTTGGTCACATGACTTATTATTTTATTACCATTAGTTTAGTTATTATTAACTTGGACATCAGTGTTTTTTACCAAATAAACATTAGACAACAGTGGTTGTTTCAAAGTTTTCCTTTTTTTAAAATGACCTTAAAACCTTATAACATTTTTTTATTATGAATTTTTCAAATTAAAATAGCTTAGTACTAGGATATCATAAAAATAACTCAAAATTTTCAAAAAGTGGACATCTCGTCGCATGAGAATTATAGGGTTCTATCTGCACTTTTTTTATGTTAAAAGAATCTGACAATTAAAGTTTTAATTAATAATTAATAATAAAAACAAACAAATTTAAAAATATTATGAATAATAATATATTTTTAATAATGAAACCATAATAACATAAACGACTTGTAATTTATAACTATAAAGAATAATAGCATTAAAACATTTTAAAATTAAATATCGAAAGTTAAGTTCTCACAACATAAAAAAATGCAGATAGAACCCTATAATTCTCATGCGACGAGATGTCCACTTTGCGACTCAGATGTCCACTCTCATGCGACGAGATGTCCACCAAAAAACCTAAAAAAAAGACAGTCAATGGAAAAAAAAGAGAGTTTACTTGAGATCTGAGATTAAAAAATCATGTTATAGGAATACCATGTAAATGTGTTAGTCTGAAGTGTTTTGAAGTTACAACAGAAGATGACAGAATAAAACTTATATCATATTTCAACAACTTGAAAACAAAGGATAAGCAGGATTTGTATATTTCTTCTCTTATTTCTGTTCATAGCATTAAGCATCAACGAAGCAGAAATTTAATAATTGAACAATCTAAATTTCGTAGTTATTTGTTTAAGTATCACCTGAAAATTGTTAGAGATAAGAGTTCTACAAAAATATGTGTGTGTATCAAAGCATTCATATCTATATTTGGTTTGACAGAAAATTGTGTAAGGCGAATCAAAGAAGTTCTTTCAGCCACAGGTATGTAAAAATAAATTATGATATATATATATATATATATATATATATATATATATATATATATATATATATATATATATATATATATATATGTATATATATATATATATATATATATATATATATATATATATATATATATATATATATATATGTATATATTGTATATATTTTTATATATAATGGAGCATTAAAATAATAAGATGTTTTTATAAAGAATTTTTTTATAATGACAAACTATGTCTTGTCATGTTATTTCAATTGTTTTCTTTTCAATCATTAGGTCTACCTTGTAAAGACATGAGAGGACGTCATAAAAACTAAAAGCATTCTTTTTATGTTGAAAGCATTGATATGATAGTGCAGCATATTGAGTCATTTCAAGGATGATCTTCTCATTATGCTAGAACCAAATCTATCAGACTTTACCTTCCAGAAGACTTAAATATTTTTAAAATATACTGCATGTTTAAAGAAAAGCACCCTTTAGAAAAGTGTTCCTATGAAAGTTATTGTAAAATTTTTAATTCAAAGTTTAACATTTCATTTGAATATCCTAGAAAGGATACCTGCTCATTTTGTGATTTAACAAAGAAAAAAATAGTTGCAATAGATTTTTAAGTACCTATTGACTCTGTTGCTGCTAATGATTTGTTAAGAAACAAAAATGCTTTGAATGGATCTCTTGAACTCCATCAGAGAAAAGCTGAAATGTTTTACCAAAGAAAAAGAACTGCATGTTTACAAGCTCAGCAAACTTTAGACTATGCATCAATCTGCTTTGATTTTCAAAAAAGTCTGAAATGCCAAAACATTTCAACTCAAGATGTATACTACTCCAGGCAACTTTCATTTTACTCTTTCAACATTCACATACTTTCTACTCAAAAAGTATATTTTTATTGCTATGATGAAACTGTAGGTAACAAAGGCTCGGATGATGTATGTTCTATGCTTCATGATTTTTTTAATTGTCATTTGCCTGAAAATGTAAAGCATAACAAATTGTTTTGCGATTCCATGACTAAAGTAAAAACTGGACAGTTTTGCGTTTCTTTTATCATCTAGTTCATAAAATAGAAAGA
>NC_088922.1:54720000-54795000 GCF_038396675.1 Hydra vulgaris | reverse complement strand
GTAATAAAAATAATAAAATGAGATAAGAAACTTAATACAAATTATAGTACTAGTAATAACAAATATTTTATAAAATAACAATGAAAAAAATAATAATAAATATTATAATATGGTTATATACATAGTAATATATCACATGAAAACACAAAAAAATTGAAGTAACCTCATTATTGGAACATTTTCTTGGCCACTGTTAAAATCAGTTCTACTGCATAATGCTCCAATTTTTGCAAGTGCTTCCCATGTTAATGACTCTAGTTGCTGACTAAAACTTGATTGATTTTCTGAAGTGTTTAGTTCAACAGTTTGAAGGTCAAACCAAACATGAGAAACAGTCATTCTATTTTGTGTTAAAGTTCCTGTTTTATCACACAATATTACTGATGTACTCCCAAGGGTTTCAACAGCTTGCAAATGTCTCACTAAGCAATTCTTTTTAGCCATTTTTTTTGCTGTTAAACTTAGACAAACCTTACAAAAAAAAATTAAATATCAGTAATGGCCAAATTAAAAAATAATTTAAATAAAAAGACATTTAAATACTGTTACAATAATAAATTTACTGTGACAGTGCAGAGAAGGCCTTCTGGAACATTTGATACAATAATAGCAATAAGATACACAATGGACTGGACCCAATTGTAACCCATGCTCATATAAAGGATGAAAAAGAGTACACCAAAAAATACAGCAACAACAGTGATAATTTTGATAAAATGCTCTATTTCAATAGCAAGTGGTGTTTTTCCATGATGTAACCTTGATGCAAGATCCACAATATGACCCATAACTGTGTTTTTACCAACTTTAACAACAATACCAATTCCAGATCCCTCAACCACGTTAGTTGGGAAAAAACCTAGATTTTTGGTCTCAATAGGATTGACAGAAGTGCAGAGAATACTCCGAGATTGAGGCTCTGATTCCCCTGTCAATGAAGAGTTGTCAACCTAAATATGAATATATTGTGCTATTATACTTTTTACTGCATTTACTGTTGAGAGTTGGTAACTAGGTATTATACATAAGTGCGGTTATGTGGAATGCATTATAAAAACAAGAAACATAATGGTTTAAATCAGAATAAAGTATGTTTGTTTTAGATTTGGGTTAACAATTTTTTTATTTGTTAATTAGTCTTAAAATATATAAATGAAAATTATAATTGTTATATTTTTACAATAGGGAACATAACGCTTACCTTATGGTATTTTTTTAATGAGATTTGTAATAAGATATGCTTTAGAAAGACAAAAGAATTATCAAATAATATTAAAGTAATAATACAAAATTATGATGCAAGTGTAAGAACATTCCTCTTTATAATTTTTGACAACTTTTATATCATGAAAAGCATCATATTGTAAGTCTTTTATGGTTTTCAAAAAAAAGAAATATTTAAATGAGATTTTTTTGAAAATGTGGTTATTTGAATTTGACAAAACGCTTAAAATGACTCTTCCTAAACTTTATCTTTTACTATGAATTTTTATTTGAATTAAAAAAAAAAGTTAAGAGAAATATGTAATCTAAGCAAAAAAAGTTTTTTTTTTGGTACTGGAAAGAAAAATTTACATTAAAAAAATTACATTTTACAAAATTACCTTCATTCCTTTAGATTCAACAATACGAACATCAGCAGGGATCCTATCTCCACTTTTCAAAAAAACAACATCTCCCACCACACATTGACTAGGATTTATAGCTATTTTTGATCCATCACGCAATACAATGGCTTCTTGAGGAATAAGTTTTTTAAAGCTCTCCATAATCTTTAAACTCTTTGCTTCCTAAATTTTATATTACTAACTTTTTTACCAAATGATTAGATAAAAAATTAAAAGTTATTAACATTTCGTATAATAATAGTAATAATTTTTTCTCCGATACCAAGGGTGTGTGTGTATATATATATATATATATATATATATATATATATATATATATATATATATATATATATATATATATATATATATATATATATATATATGCATAGATATATTTTTATATTAACAAAAAAAAAGAAACTAAATCGACTAAAAGTCAACTAGTGGAAATTATCAAAATAAGTCAACTTTAAAAAATTTAATAGTCAATATAATCGGACATCCTACAAATAAATTAAATGTTGATTTAGTTGAGTAAAAATCTTAAAGTCTATATATATTTTCAATTTAACTTTTAAATTGATTTAACTTTCAATTTTTAATTTTGGTTTGTTCATTTCATAAAATTAACATAAAGGGGAAGGTTAGTAAGTTGAGAATTTTAACAGTGTATCATTTTTTGCAGCCAAAATATTATAATATTTATATGTATTTTTGCAAATTTTCATAACTTAGTCTTTCCTCTTAAAGAATATAAATGAATACTTCATTAAAAGAAAGTCTTAATACTAAAAATTGCGTTATTTCCAACACACCCAATCATTTCATCTTAGGAAATTAGTTTCTTTAGATGAACTTTTTTAATGGAACTTGAAAAACCTCAAAACAACAAAAAACTAATCACAAAAATTTTTTTAAATAAAATTGTATTAACCATTAAAAAAAAAAAATCTTTCCTATTTCTAAAAAAGTTTGCAATACTATATTTTTAAAAAAACTTTTGCTCTTGAAATACCAAAATAAAGCTCCGTGGAGAGTAACTCTAAGAAAACGCACTTTTCTTAAAAAAAAGCCTTATTTGGAAAGCTCACGAAACCAAATAATACCATTTATAAAAAAAAAGATTTTAACTAAATACCCTTTTATTACTAATATTCTTCTTCTCAATCGAAACCAAATTGAGAAAATTTTATTTGAGTATATATTTAATGAATATTAATTTTATCTTTTATTATTATTGCTATTTTTATATTTCTGGATTTATAAAACTATTATTACTTTTATTTTATAATGTCTTTTTTAACTCTTCTAATATTAATATTATCATTAATTTACATTTGCTTTGTAAACCTTATTAATATTATTTATAATAATAGTGATAGTTATTTAATTGTAGTAATAGTTTTATGGTTATTTTCCTAATTTTTGCAATTGTTATGTTTATTTTAATAATTTCTGTCATGTTATAAACTTTACTATAATTATTTTTACCATAGTTTTTATCATTAGTTATAATTTTTAGTAAAGTTATCATGATATAATTACTATTTGTAATGTTTTTTTATTCACATTATTATTAATATTATTATTATTTTTTTTATTATATTATTATTGCAATTATTAATATTATCTTTATTAATTAGTGCTTTATTTTCCTTTCTTTCCTTTTTTCTTTTTTTTCCTCTTTATTTTATTTTAAATCCTTTCTATGTTTTATTTATAGTTGTTTTTTTTTGTTTTGCTTTTTTTTTAGGTGTCACTCCACTGACTAGTTTTTAACTATATGAGTAACACCTAACCTTATTTATGTGAGTTTATAAAATATTATTGTTAATTTTCGTATTTTATGGTTAAATAAATGGATTTTATTTATTTTTATCTTAATAAAAAATTAATAAAAATTTCCTATAGATTAGTTTATTATTTACCTGCCTACTTTTTTTAGAAAGGTTACTTCATCTGAATAAAGAAATGACCACCTGTGTATATATATATATATATGTATATATATATATATATATATATATATATATATATATATATATATATATATATATATATATATATATATATATATATATATATTTTATGTAAAATTTAAGTGATCTTTAATAGTATGTGTAATAATATTATAAGCATTAAAACATCATATACAGTATCATACTATTTATTTATTTATTTTTTTACGTGATATTTTGGGTTATATAGTGAGAGACATTATCAAACTAATAAAACAGTAAAAAAACCATTTAAAAAAATTATAATGAACATAGCAAAATGATGTTATTGCAACATCAGATATTCAACATTTTTTAATTTTACAAAAAGTGGTTTCCAACGATGAGTTATCACCGAATTGCCATTGTCACAAAAACGTTTTCTTTAGATTTTGAACACAGCACACTTATTTTAATGGCCTCTCAAGATTTTCTTGTGTAGTTGTTTGAAATAACAGCAAGTATTTTAGGGTTCTCCCAGTTTATTTTACTTTTACAATGTTGATAATGTTCTACTATTCCAGATATATCCCAGTTGCCTTTTGTAACATTATTTTTTTGTTCTTAAATTTGTGTGGAAATCTTTTTTCTTGTTTCACCAATATAACGTGCACCACATGTGTAATCAAGTTGGTACACTCCTGGATGACTATTTGGAGGCAGTTTAGACTTATTATGGCAAAGCATATTGATCAAGGGATAACCAAAATGTTTTAATGCATCTCATTTTATTGACTTTTTTAATGTATCTGATTCATCTTCGTTTGTATCAACAGCCAAAGAATGATTTATTGATGATGAAGTTAAAGTGTCATTTGATGTTATTAATTTATACCCATCAGTGCCACTTGATAAAGCAACTGTTACAACTATTGATATGCTAAACAAAGATAGAGACGATCTAATACAACAAACTAAATTTTTTTTAGTAAACATTCATAGACTAATTGATCTCTATATTAGAGTTATTTTTTATAGGAAGATATATTTAAGATATATTTTAAAAAACTCTGGTCCAATAGGTCTATCCATAATGGTCATCATGTTCGAAGCATATTTACAACATTGAATCTTATGCTATTCAACAGGTTTAAAACGCCTATACTACACCAAAAACTCATAAACATTATGTTGGTGATAGCCATGCTTGATTTACCAATATTTTTTTTAAACACTTTAAAGCTCACAAAATAAATCTATCCAATATACATGCAAATACAAAAATGCTCAACACCAATTAAATTTTTTTGATATTTGTTTTTCAAACAATCACTCCCTTCACGAATATGAGTTTTCAATACACCGTAAAGATGCAATTACAAACATACTTATAAAACCAAAATCATCTATTTCACCGAGCATTGCAGTTGGTATTTTTAAAGGCTTTTAGATCATACAAAATTTGTTCAGAACATAACATCCAAGATGAAATCATTTATCCTATTAAGATTTTTACTGAAAATGAAAATTCCTATAACGATATTTAGATATTGCCAAGAGTTATAAATACTCCACAAATCCATCTTATTCACAAAAAATGATACCAAAAATCTAGTTATTTTACCATGGGTCCCAAAATTAATCCTTGTTCTTAGAAGAGAATTTTGTAAAGTTGGCGTTAAAACAGTCTTCCATTTTGGTAATACCTTGATCAATATACTTTACCATAATAAGTCTAAACTGCCTCCAAATAGTCATCCAGGAGTGTACCAACTTAATTACACATGTGGTGCATGTTATATTGGTAAAACAAGAAAAAAACTTCCACACGAATTCAAGAACATAAAAATAATGTTACAAAAGCCAACTGGGATACGTCTGGAATAGTAGAACATTCTCAACATTGTAATAGTAAAATAAACTGGGAAGACTCTAAATTGCTTGCTGTTATTTCAAACAACTACACAAGAAAATTTTGAGATGTGCAATGTGCAAAATGTAAAGAAGTTTTAAATTGTAACAAAATCTAAAAGAAACATTTTAAATTAAGACAATAGCAATTTGGTGATGACTTACCATTGGAAACTACTTTTTGTGAACTTAAAAATGTGGAATATCTGACTTTGCAATGACATTTTGTTACATTCATTATGATTTTTTTAAATGGTTTTTTTACGGTTTTATTAGTTTGATAAAGGCTCTCACTATATGAGCCAAAATATCACACAAAAAAAGAAATAAATAGTATGATATGTATAAGACATTTTAATGCTTATAATATATATATATACATACATATATATATATATATATATATATATATATATATATATATATATATATATATATATATATATATATATATATATATATATATATATATATATATACACATACACTGGCTTGCGATATTATTAGGCTTAAAAAGAAAAAAACAAATTTATGTCGTAAATATGATATTCGTGGAAAATTTTTTATTATTTAAGGTCATTTTACTATGCACACCCATTGGCAGAGGAAAAAAATTACTCTGACAAGCTCCAGAAAAACTTTCCTTATCTCAAAACTATAAAAACAGAAATCATCCATCACTGTCCGTGGAAGAAATTTCATTTTTAAATTTTTGCTTTATAAAAAACAGCAAATGAAAGCATTAAAAGTTTTGAGCATTTTTACAGCAGCAGTAACCGTAAAAAATAAATTTTCAAATTGCAAACCATTAAAAACATATAATCTGGTTAGAGAAACTAATTAGAATCTAAAACTGCAAATAATTTCATTTTTACTACATCTGAGAATGACCAATTGTTAATGATTTACATTGCTCTTTTGTTACGTTAACTTAAGATATTCAGTATAAAATTTTGCGATCATTAATTGAATATTGTTTGTAACTTCCATGCTGTAAGTTAACCAAGATTAAAAAATAATTTTTAATTTTGAATCTAAATAATTTTTACCAAATCTAGGAAACAGCAATTGTCATTTTTAAATTTATGCTGTTATTCAAATTTTGAATTGTGTACTTAAAAATTTTAGTATAAAAAAATTTTAGTATTGTTATAGAAAAAAAGAATAGTTCCTTCAGTTTCTAAACCTAAATTAAATTAAAAGAATGCCAAATCAAGCCAAATAACACAATGACTGCCGAAAAACCGTCTGTTTTCCCTGCATGAGAAAGAGCTCAAGGTATTGTGTTATTTTTTCTTTTTTCCTTAATATATTGATTTATTTATAAAACATTTATTTCTTCATTTGAATATTTAACATAAAATTCTTTTGATATACATTATCTGATGAGCTTTATGTAATGTTTTCAGAGTTCTCACAAAATCTGAAAAATGACGGATGATGTGTTGAGCATACTTTCATCAAGTCTTGATTTTGCTGACAACAGAGTGCATTTTTGACTATGCGATACTTGCTGAATCACCATAGGAAAGAAGAAGAATGGAGTAGAAGTCAATTTACCACCTCTTTTTGACTTCACATCTGTCAAAGTTCAACCTTCAACAAGAGACAACAACTGTGACTGCCTAATCTGCCAGATTGGTCGAGTGAAAGTTTTTGAAAAGCACCCAATTGAAGATTAAGAAAAATTGGAAACAGGCCAAACTCAAAGAAGATGCTCAGACTGCCCTCCATTATTGGAAAAGGCATCTCACACAACTGTAACACATTCACATTTCGAGAAAATATGAGACAACTAGCCATCACGGATTCTAAAGTCTCTGAGCAAACTGCATCCACTATTGTTGCAGCCAAAGAATCCTATCCACATGGGACAATCAGACTGTCACATGCAGGTGGTAGTCGCCCCCTTCCATTAACTAAAGGTATTTTAAGTATCTTTCAATTAGTGAAACATAAAATAGACTTTTAGTAAAGTCAACTGAGTAAGACAGTTGCTTTTTGCTAGAGTTAAAAATTTTAATGGCATTACTATGAAAGTAATACAATCAAGACAATAGTGTGATCTAATGATAACTTTCAGATTCATCAAGAGCAAAAAGACTCTTTAGTGATGGTCCTATCTTGAGCACTCAGAATCTTGTGCAAGTGCAAGTCAACACAGGCCTGTCAAACACAAAAATGAAGAAGCTTGCTTCAACCATCCATCACGTGTCCAAGGGTCAGATTTCGGGGCCTAACTTCCATGAAAAATTTTGTGATGCAAGAAAATAACTCAAAGATCATTTCATCCAAACAAAAATTGAGGTCAGTAATGATAAGTTGCAGAAACGCCAACAAATTGTTCTACATTGCAAAGATCTTGCAGATCTCCTCAATGATGTTCTGTTGAAAAGACAAATCTATTCATCATACATTGTAAAGCTTGGCCTTAATGGTGGTGATGGTTTCTTGAAAGTAAGTTTAGGTATTCAAAAGGCAGAGCAGAGCATGGAGGCAGGGTCACCACCAAGCAAGAAAACTTTAGCGTCAAGAAGCAACTGCTTGTTGCAATTGCTGAGGATGTGCCTGAAAATATTCAAAAGATCTTCAATCTTCTTAGAATCGAGAAAGTTGACCTCCTTCTCTCAACAGATTTGAAGTTAGCCAATATTGTTTTTGGCCTTCAGTCACATGCCAGCTCTCACCCTTACACATGATGTGATGCCTTTCACAAGAATTTAGCCCAATGTGGCACTCCTCGAACATTTGACTCTTTAAGACGATGCTTTGAGGATTTCAATGCAAGTGGTCAGGATTTGAAGAAAGCTAAGCTATTCAAAAATGTTATCAACATGCCACTTCTAAATGTACCAGACAGCACACTTGTCTTGGACGTCATTCCACCAATGGAACTCCACTTACTTCTGGGTGTTGTAAACCATCTTTACAACATTCTAAGGGAGTCTTGGCCAAAAGTCTCAGCATGGCAAATAATCTACATACCAAACCACAGCTTTTTCATGGTGGCAGTTTGCTGGCAATGAATGCAGGAAAATGCTGAAGAATGTAAATCTTCTTCAGAGAAAGGCAGAACAAGATTGCGCATTTGAAATTTTTAAAATAACTGAAACACTGCAAAAATTTGATTCTGTGGTTTCTGGATGCTTTGGAAACAAATTGGAACCTGACTATGTAGAAAGAATTGAGGAATTTCACACTGCATACTTATCTCTGACAAGAGGAAGCATCACTCCAAACGCATCATGCAAAATTTTTTCACGTGAAAGCGTTCATTGAAAAACAAAGGGAACCACTAGGAAAATACAGTGAGCAGGCATTATAGGCTTTGCACCACAACTTCAAATTACACTGGAATAGATACAAAATGCCTATTGATCACCCTGAGTATGGGAAGTGGCTGCAAACCTGTCTGGTTGACTACAACAGCAAAAGCTTGTAAGGAAGAGAAAAGTATGAAACTAGAAAATAGTCCACATTTTCTGATAAAATACATAATAATATATAATAATACTTCAATGAGAAAAACTGCTTTTTTCACTCTTGGATAACTTGTTGAGTAAAAGCTGTTGTTCTCAACCATAGCTTAAGGATCATTGATGAAACTATCAAAGATGCAATTTTCCATTGTAGTTTCTTCTGATTTTGCAGATTATTTTATAGCAACTATTGAATATCTTTTGTTTTAGAAAAAAATAGTATTTAAAAACTTGATTTATTATATAATCTTTTGTAATTTTTTGTTAAACAGTTACCTTTTGTGTTTTTTATGCCAATCTAGAATAAAGAATATTTATAATACTGTAAAAATGCCAAAAAATATTGAATGCTGTCATTTTCAATTTTTTAAGAACAAGAAAAATTTTAAATGCACTTTTCTTCTGCGGATGGTGATAGATGATTTCAGTTTTTATTGTTTTAAGATCAGGAAAGTGTCAAAATTGCTCCCACCAAAGGGTTTTTCTGGAGCTTGCCAGAGTAATTTTCTTCTTCTACCAATGGGTGTGTATGGATAATTAAAAATCAATGTTTATTAAAAAACAAATACAGATATTTAATAGGTAAAAATGGAAAATAATTTTAAAAAATCCGTAACGAGTTAAACAGCCAATATTTTGTATGATATCCCTTTACTGTAATTATGCTTTGTATGCGTTATGACATATTCAAAGTACACTTTTTAACCATTGTTTGCAGCTCTTCACTGTGGTTCCTACACATATTTAAGCTTTTCAATCAACTCCTGCTTTATTGTTATTATGCTTTTAACCATTTCCTGTTTGAGCATACCCCATACATTTTCAATTGGATTAAAATCCAAAGAATTTCTGGGCCAATCCAAGACATCAATGCTTTTTACTTTCAAAAACTTTGTAATGGTTTTAAATGTATTTTTATGCCTGATGGGGCATGGTGCTCCATCAGGCATAAAAATACATTTTTCTTCATTTAGGAAACATTGTGCCAATTGTGGTATTAGCCAATCATTAAGAACTTTTTCATACTGATCTCGCCTCATTGTCCCTTTTACTATATGCAGCCTTCCAGTACCTTGAAAAGTAAATTAACCACCACACCATGACAGATGTAGGATGATTTACCGTTGGCACAATGCAATCTGAGTAAAATTTTTCACCCACTCTTCTCCTAACAAAACTAGATTTGCCACTCATGACTTGAAAAATACTCTCATTTGAAAAATAAACCTAAAACACATACGAATAGTTTAAAAAGATACCAAAAATTAGATAAACCTTACAATAAAAATTTTTTATTCAGCATTACTTTTATCCACTGATCCTCCGTGAAGTTTTTATATTTTTTTGCTCAGTTTAAAATTTTTTTTTCACTATAATGGGTGTCAACTTTGGTTTACGTGTTGGCGTGTTAAACAAAATTCTTTAAGAGGTTTCTTGACTATATATAAAATATATATGTATATATATATATATATATATATATATATATATATATATATATATATATATATATATATGTATATATATATATATAAACTAAAAATGTTCTTAAAACTGTCCCTGCATGCTCTAAAAACTTTTATTTATGTAGCTTTTTCCCTCACTTCGACCCTTTGATACTCTCTCCTGTTTTCATGTTTTCCTGACTTTCCTATGACTTTAAGTCTTCACTCAACATTTTCCTTGTCCTTGAACTAATTGTTCTCTAGTAATTTATAACTTAATATTGATTGCTTGCAGCCTTGTTGATACTAAAAAATAGCTCATATCTGCAGCCTTTATCGTTATTCTGAAGTATGTCTTGTGTTAATATGCACAAATTAAAAATGGATTTTTTTTTATCTGCGCAGGCGAACTATTTTAGAAAAGCGTTATTTAAACCTGTTAATTTGAGCATATGTAATTTATCATAAAATTTTTTGTGAGTTTTAGTTGTAAGCAAGTAAAAAGAGCAATGATTTGATTTAAAACTACGTCGAAAGTAATACTTTTATAGCATTAAGTATTTTTTTATGTGCAAAGTTTAGCAAATACTATAAATCAAAAATTAAAACATCAAAAAAACCTTTTAATTAACTGGCTGATAAAAACAGTTGACCCTCAAATCTTTGTGTTAACCAGTCAAGTTAATCACCTACCTTTATTTAACTATTTTGTGCACTGATATATATACACATTTTTCATAAGAATTTTGCTTTTTCTATAAATCATGCTAAAGTTAAAGTTACTTTTATCTATTTTTCCAAAGGCCATCCAGTTCTCTCTTTACTCCACCTTAATATTGTGAGCTGATCTCTGACCATCAGAAAGGATTTTTAAACAGTGTTATGTCTTTTCTTTGTAAAATGATTTGAACAGTATTTCAAGTTGTTTAGGATTTAATTATAAATTTAATTAAAAAATTAATTTGCTCTACTTATATAATATTTTTTAATAAACTAAAATGTAATATTTTGAAAAATCGTTTAGGATTTAAAACCAAACTTATGCATATCAATTTTGAAATTCAAATGGCATAAATTTATTATTTAATAACAAAACTTTTTCTCAAATAAATAAAACTTAACTTAAATTTAAGTACTTCTATTAATGTTGATTAATATATAAAGCGGTGGCCAAAAATTAAAGACCACTCTTCTTTTTTTCAAAATTTATTTTTAACCTTAGTACAATTTTATTTTGGAAAAAGGTATCAAAAAAAGAAAAACATTTTTAGAAAGAATTTTTATTGTATTTTATATTTATCATAAAAGAATTTATAATTTTTTTAGAAAATAATGTTAAAAAATTAAAAAACTGACTAGTAAAAAATATAAATGGGAAAAAAATTGGACAAAACTTTAAGACCAGTTTCAAAAATATTTCAAAAAGCAATAAAAAAATAATTTAGAAACGTGTTGTTCCTTCATTTGTTTTCAAACACTCTTGGACTCGTTCTGGCATTGAATTCATTAAAGTTTTGATTACTTCATCAGACACATTTTTCAAATGATGAGAGAAGAATTCAAATCTTCCAAATTGTAAAGTTGTTCTTTACCAAGCTTGCGATCAAGCCACGACCATAAATTCTCTATTGGATTCAAGTCTGGACTATTGGCAGGCCATGAAAAGCACTTGAATTTTATTAGAATTGAACCAATCGCTAACAAGATGCGCTTTATAACACGGCGCATTATTTTGCTGGAAAATAAATCCATCTTGCAACTGCCATAAATCAATGCTAGGAATAAGCGAGTTTTCCAAAATTTCGATGTACCTTTCTTTGTTGAGTCTACCATCAAATAAATGAAAAACGCAAACTCCACAGGCACTCATACAGGCCCAAATGCCTATTGAACCACTGCCTTGTTTTGTTTGTTTCAAAATGCATGATTCATCAAACCGTTCGCTTGGAAGTCTACGCAACATTACGCAAACTTTTCTGTTGTCTGCCTTAACGTTCATTTCATCACTAAAGACCACACGGCTCCACTGATCTGTTGACCAATTTTTATGTAGTTTGCGCCACTCTTTCCTGGCAAATTTTTGTTTTTTATTTAAGAGTGGTTTTTTTGCAGCAGCACGCCATAAATAATTTAAATTGTGGAGGACCCTTCGCACAGTTCTAGGGCTTGCTTTCAGACCATTTGACAGTGTCCATTTTGTATACAAGTCTGTAGATAATGCTTGTCTGTTTTCTTTCATTAATCTCACTAACGAGCGAACATCACGGTCATTTGAAATTTTATTGCGTCCAGTCCTATGACGATCATTAATTGACCGGGTCTCTTTGTAAGGTTGAATTATGTTAATAATGCAAGAGTGAGACCTTCCGAGCTTTTCTGCTATTTGTCTGATGTTATAGCCTTCTTTTAATACAAGAGCTGCGTATCTGTCTTTTTCTTCGATCTTTGCACGCATTTTTGCAATATTTTTATATCCTTATTGCAATTCAAAAAATAAATTTGATATCGAAACTCAGGTTTCGACATTTTATTTTATAGCCAACGTAATAAGCAATTGAGACAGTTAAAAAAATAATGGATAATTATTTTTAATAAGTGCAAATAAAGATTTGAAAGTGGTCGTTAAATTTTGTCCAATTTATTTAACGAAGATTTATAAGCACTCATCAGTTTTTTAATAAGTTAAACGCTATTTAATTAGAACTAGATTTAAAAAATTATACCACTTTAATCCGTATGTTTTAATTAACAAGATATAAAAAAAAAAAATTTAATATGTCAATTAGAATCTTCTTAATTTTAATGTAGAGATTAAGAAACCAACTAAAAAATGAGTGGTCTTTAATTTTTGGCCACCGCTGTATATGTATATATATATATATATATATATATATATATATATATATATATATATATATATATATATATATATATATATATATATATATATATATATATACATTAAATTAACGTTTTATATTCAATAACATACATAAAGTAGAGAAGTTAACATTTTAGAGTTTTTAAAATTTAGTTTTCATATTCAAAAACTAAAATTCAAAAAAGTTAAACACTTTTATGTGCTTTAAAAAACATAAATAAAAAACACTTTTTAAAAAAATTAAATAACAAAATTGGTATCTTGAACAAATAATTATTATTAAGTTTAATTCCTTTTATTATATACATACATAAGAAAGGACATACATACATAAGAAAGGACTTTTTTTATAGCAAAATTAAATGTATGTTTTTCATTATATATATTTTTCTTTTTTTGAAGAATTAAAATGCACAAATAAATATCAGGAATCTGCACATACATATATACATGTAACCCCAGAATAAACAACAAATGTATTTGCAAAAATTACATACTTGATAATATGTGAAAGTGCCACTGATAAAAACAACAGCTGCCAATGCAGCACCCAAGTATACTTCATCACTGACTTCTTTATTTTCTTTTGTATATCGAATTATGCTTACAATCCAACAAAGCATTGCACCAGCCAATAAAAGCAATCCAAAACCATTTGTCATTTGCATTAAAAATTTGATTAACTCAGGCTTCCCTTTAGTAGGCTCAAAGCAATTTAAGCCGTCACGTTTTAAATTTCTGGCAACAATGTTGGAACTCAGCCCATTCTCTAAGCTTGTTTCCAGTTTCTGTATCAAATCATCCAGTTCCAAAGTATGTTCAATCTGTAAATTATAATATATATATATATATATATATATATATATAGATATATATATATATTATATATATACACACACACGCACACACACACACACACACAAACACACACACACATATATATATATACATACATACATATATATATATATATATATATATATATATATATATATATATATATATATATATATATATATATATATATATATATATATATATATATATGTATATATATATATATATATATATATATATATATATATATATATATATATATATATATATATATATATATATATATATATATATATATATATATATATATATATAGGTATGTATGTATTTATATATATATAAATACATTCATACATATATATAAGCGGTACATTCATACATATATATATAAGCAGTAGTGATGTAGTGGTAAAGCGCTCGCTTCATTAGCGAGAGGTTCCGAGTTCAAGCACCACCATGTCCCTGGTAGTAGTAGCTGACAAAAGACATTAACACAGCAACTGAGAAAAATGTCAGCCTTTCTTTTATTCGACAGCACCTACTTAAATTGGGATTAAGAAGGTGTGTTGTAATTCGAAAACCATTATTATAGTGTGGCAATAAAGAAAAATGACATAAATATACAAAACAACACAAAGATTAGGTCCAGGAAATGTTTAATCGGGTTCTGTACACCGATGAGTCCAAATTCGAAATTTTTGAAACAAAAGGACGCCAATATGTTTGAAGAAGAATTGAAGAAGCCTATCAGCCCTATTGTTTAAACCCTACTGTTAAACACAGAGGAGGCTCTTTACAAGTTTGGGGCTGTTTATCTTCATCTGGAGTAGGTGATTTGATCAAAATAGGGGGGCGACTCACCAGGGAAAGTTATGTGGATATCTGAAGGCACCATGCTGTATCATCCGGAATAGGTCATAATTTTATTCTGCAGCAGGACAATAACCCAAAACATTGTTCCTTAGTGGGAAAAAATTATTTAAATGAAATGGCAGAGGAAGGAGTACTGGAATTGTTGACTTGGCCTCCCCAGAATCCAGTTTTAAGTATAATTGAGCGTATTTGGGATTACCTGGACAGAAAGAAGGTTGAACATGCTCCCCGAAATGCTGAGGAATGTTTAAAGTACTTCAAAGAGAATGCCACAACATACCCCAGGATTTTATAACTAACTTGTATGAATCTATTCCCCGGCGAATATTGGCTAGGATTGAGGCAAAATGAGGACATAGTAAATATTAAGAGTTTTTATAAAGTTTGACATTAAAAAGTTTGTAATTGTTCTATATTTTGTGTGAAATACATGTGTTTTAATAAGTTTATAATTAAGAACTACAAACTTAAATATTAGAGAAGAATTTTCCGCAATTTTTAGAAAAAAAGTCAAAAACTTATTCACAGTACTGTATATATATATATATATATATATATATATATATATATATATATATATATATATATATATATATATATATATATATATATATATATATATATATATATATATATATATATATATATATTTATATATGCATATATCAGACAAATTTCAAATTTGAATTGAAAAAATTCAAGTTCAAATTTAAGATCAGTAATTAGATTCGAACTTTATTTAAATGGATACATATATGACAAAACTTATAATTCAAATTTGAGTTTTAAATTTTATCAAATAAGGATATGGGCTGTTGTTCCAGGCAGTCATTTAGCAAGTTTTTTTTTACTTAAAGAGTGTAAGTATAGCCCTTTAAGTTTTATAAACATTCAAATAAGAATTTTTTATAGCAAAAATAATGGGAATTGTAGTGTTGCTATTACTAATTTTGTCCAAAGTGAATTACACAAAATACTAGTTTTTGTCTGGATAGAATTGTGCTCGTTATTTTTATTTGTCTTAAGACGATTGTTTGTGAATCAATCATAACATTATGGAAATCTATAAAACTTGAAATACTTGAAAACTTGAATAAAATCATTATATTTTAATCAAAAAAGCTGCACTTGATTTTATCGAAAAACTATATATTATAGACTAAAATCCATTGGGACTAAAATTAAAAATTCAAGATCTCAACATGAAGGACAAAAACTATTAAAAAGGTTATTTATCAAACTAAAGTATTGAATGTAAGGTTTATAATTCTGAGCTATATTTTCAATCCTTGGATTTTGTGATTACATTTACCTAATTCCAGGGTCCCAGGATTTATCCCAGGATCTTTAAATACCTGTTCTTAAAAAATTTTTACACTTTAAGTTAAATTTTACTAAAATTAATAAGACATTTAAAATATGTTTAGAAAAAACTATTTATTATATTACAAGGAAATCTTTAGGTTTTTTAATATTATACATACTTAATTATCAAATTATAAAGAATTCTTTGTTTTTATAGATATAATATACATACGTATTTTTATAGCTTTATTAAGTTTGTCTGTTAATCTTTCGCTCTTTTCAAGAGCAAAAGAAATAGATTCTGATGAAGAGTCAGAAGAATTAGAAACAATTTTGAGTAGTACTTCATTTGAAACAGAGAGTTTAAATTCAGATTCAGGCTCATAAGCTGTTAATGATGTAGCTGGATTTGAAGCATCTTGTCTTTTGAAAAATTCAACTATTAATTTGCAACATTTTATTGAAGTTGGAACTGTTACTAGCTCTATTTTAAATTCAAACTGAACGTTGTTCTACCATTGTAACATCTTTAAGTTTGTTTAACATAAAAGTTATAGCAACATTGGCTGTAAACAAATTAGAATCTTGACAGCTAAGGCCTCAACTGTTGCTTTTACTTGGACTAGCTCATTAATGATAGTTTTACATTTACAGTTTTTGTATACAATTTTTTAATAAACAGATGCATTGAAGCATTGACAAAAGACTGTTCCATCTAGTCTTGCAGTCTTTTATTAGAGTTATTTGCTTCCCAAATTCAGCCGCAACACGCTTCTTCAAGAATACTTCAACATACTTCTTGTTTTTTTTGGTGATTGTCTGAACATTACTATTAATTTTGGTACCTTTTTGATCACTTGACCACAACTTAATTCAGTAACATTGGATTGATTTCCTCAATGCCTATTATGACTAGCATCTAGATCAACTCAATGTTGTCAGAAAATCATCATTCTTGCAAGAGTTACTCTCTGAAAAATCGTTTTCTATATCTGTTTGTTCATCTTTGTTTAATTGCTGATCTATTTCTCTTTCTATATCATGCTTTTAATATACTACTCAAATAACAGCCAGTTGCACACCATGGGTAAAACATAACTGTTGATTTACAGGTAATATTCTCCCAACTTTTTTCATCACTCTTGCTCTGTCAGTCATAATATCAAAAGTATCTTTTTGCAAAACAAGACAATGTTGTACAAGCTTTTGTTCTAATAGCTCTATACACTTATCTGCAGACATTGATCCTGATATACAAATTAAGCCTAAGCTCCAGAACTGACAATTTCGTGCATGCACACTAATATACATGTAGCAATGGTTACATAGTGATGTCTATTTATCAAAAGATAAAGAAAATCTTTCTCCTACACCAACATCAGGTTTTTTTTTGCTGACTATTTTAGTAATTAAAATTGCTATAATCTACAACCATCAATATGACTGTTGTGGGTAAACATTTGAACCATGTGGGTAAACTTTTGAACTATGTAGCTATAAGACCTACACATATATCACTAGAATGACATACAACTTTGAACAAAATCCCATCAAGGGCTTTTAATTGTGCAAGTATTGCAGGAAGCGATTTTTCTTCTGGCTCAAATATCGGAAAATAATTGGTTAACATTTTTGGTTTTTTTTTATTGTTGGTTCATCTTGTGTGTTTGCTGAAATAGTAGTCTGCCTTTTTTCTTCTCGTAAGAAATATTTCTATACCATAGAATTACTTTTTTTGTCATATTCCATGTGAGAAGCCATTATAATTTAAGAAAATTTACTATTCAAATAACCAGAAATTTTATTTTAACTAAAACTAGTACTATCAAATAACGTCTATTCGACATAAAAATTGAAAGAAACTTGAATAAATGCGCCTAAGCACCAACAAATTTTAAGAAAGTAATTGCAATCCCATTTCAATTATTGTAATAAATTTAATCCATTTATTCAAAAACATAATTCTAAGAATTTCGAATTTGTAGGGTAATCTGGGGCAAAACGAGACACTTTCAGGGAGAATGTTCATAACTTGAGAAGAATCACGTTTCACAACAAGAAATTTTGCAGGCCACTAGCACATTATGTTGTCTAATGATCTCTTAAATATTTGTGGTGATAGGTTGTTGCATTGGTACATAATTAAATTAAAAATGACAACAACTACCCTGTCTCACTTTCCCCAAAACCTGGGGCAAAGTGAGACAGATTTCATTTGAAGAAAAAACTAAGTAAAAAATACAATTTTCAATATAATTAAAGCAGACTTTTAATAAAAGACAATGCTGCTGGAGTCATCAAAAACACAAACTGACTATTCTTCAAAAATACAATTGGCTATTCTTCAAACTATATTTAAATAAAAGTTGTTTACTAGTTTAGGAACTTTGATCCATATCTTAGCCTAATGCTTTACCATATCTCAAAAAAATTGAGTGACCTAAAAAAGCAAAAAAAAAGCTTTTTTTGAGCTAGGGTATTCAATAGATTTCACTAACTAATAGTTCCCATGCAAAAAAAAAAGTATTTTATACATTTTAAAAAAATAAAATAACTTCATACATTGTTATAAGATTTTTAATAAAATAATTTCAAAAATAATAAATAGATATATTATAATACTGAAAATCAGTTTGTTTAACAAATTTTAGTTGACGACATTTTAAAATCACTGCATGTTTAAGTATACATAACACAGGAAATAGTGGAGTATTGCTGTAATACAATAAAACCAATTTTGTTTATTTTTATTTATATCATTTTACTCATAATCACATTGACCATCTCTAACAACTTCCTCCTCTTATCCTTGCCTCTCCTCATCTTCCATGATAGAAATACTTAATATACTTAAAAGTTAATTATTTTTGATTTGTAATTTTCGAAATATTTCTATCAACTTTTGTTCAAATATTTGTATATTTGAACAAAAGAGCAAAAGCTAAAAAAGGAGCTGTAAAAATGATCAACAACACAAAAAAGCCTGCCTGCCTCCTTGAAACTCCAATAAGCTCTTTACCAAGCAGATAATTGTCTACTAATGATCATGTTATCAGATTCATATCCTCAAAGTTAAAAGATTCATGCCAATTAAGACTTGCTTGTGCACAAAAGACATCTTCTAGAGATGTGCAAAGGAACTGACGGGCCTTGCTATGTTATGGCAGGAGAATACTGTTTGTTCAAAAGTATTGTAATTATTTAAGCCTCTTGTGGTTTTCAGAACTATGTTGGGTCCAGAATAACCATAATGAATAAGTTCCTGGGAATTTGCAAGCAATATAAAACTGTTTGTAATGAGACAACACCTAAAATAAAACCAAATGGATCTCGAAAGAAACAAGAAAGGTTCCTGTTAATGACAAATAAAATGTTTGACATTAGTTCTCAACAGTTTGAGTACTCAATGATACTTCTATGCCAAGAGACAGTGCTACAGACTTTGTTTAAGATCAAAAACAAGGCAGAAAAATGTTTATCTGTGCTTGTATTGATAAAGTGTTAGAGGGTGAGAAGCATTTTGCTATGAACTGATTTATTTTGAAAATGCAAAAGAGAATCGGCAGAGCTGAGAAGGAAAGCTAAAACAGATAGTTTAGTTCTTAATAAGAACAGACAATAAAGATTAGGATTATATCAGTGAAGACAAACTTTAAAAAAAAAATAGAGGAAAAACAGTCTTACGTATAATAATTTTCAGTATTTTTTATTATAATATCCTAGCCAATACTTTTCAAATAATACCCCTCTCTCTCCATCTTTAATATTATGTCATAAAAATAAAGAAGAATTTGATTTCTTAATAATAGAAAACTACTTTTATGATAATTCCTACCAAGCTGATATAGAAAGCAGGAGCTGTAAAGAAATTTTAAGAAGTTTTCTGAAAGTTGCTGGTTTTTGAAAGTAATCTTAACGCTTTATACCTCATGTCTAAAAAACTCTTTGCCTATGCCCTTAAGCATAATGTCTTTCCAAGAAATGATCACTTGGTAGAATATATTCGTGTTAATCATAATCCCCCAGGTTAATGTGTGACAGCATCTACCTGGGAGTTCTGAATATTATTTTTCCATTTATTAATTTTTTAAGTGATGATCAGAAGATTCTCCAAGAGTCTCCGAGACTAACTTCTTTGTTTTTCTATATTTTGCTCCTTCATTTCTCAAATCCAGTAAAGTTGAACATGTAATAGTAAATGAAAAATAAAGCTGCTAAAATCATTAAGGAGAATTGGAATTATGGTGTTGGTAGTGCTTTATAAAAGTCTCAACAAATATATTTGGTATCACAAAAATTAATTTTTGAATTAATACATCATATTGAAAGTAAAAAAATTTTGGGGGATAACCTATATATGGTCTGTAATAGATGGAAACCTTGTTTATTCAAAATTTAAACCATGTTTAAATAAAAAAATAATTTTTTTTTGGCAACTTTGGGTCATCCTACTAAATATCTTAACAAGGCAATTATAGAGATTGCAGGCCTTTACATAATTTTAATTAAATTTGATTTTTTCAGAAATAAAACTAATTCTAATAATTCAAAACTTATTAAGTAATAAAAAAGTATTGCTTCTTTTTCCAAATTGTTGCCATCATTTGCCCACTCCCCAATATTGAAGAGATGCCTTTCTTTTCCTCTAAACAACAACCTACCAACTGCCCTGTCCAAACTTTTCGACATAGAGAATACTGGAATTCTGAATTTAAAAAATTATCAAACAGCAAGGATATCAAAGTGTTCTGCAAAACTCTTAAGTATAAGTTGGAAAAGAGATTCTCAGTGTGTGGGACCAAAAACACGCTCTCCTCACACTTCTCCACCCATTTTACAAATGACTCATTCTTGCCCAACATGAAAATGCAATTTACAGGGAAATAATTGAGCTATGATCAATGAGAATGAAACTGGGCCAGTCCAGGACTTTGATCAAAGAATTTTTGAGGATGTTGATGAAGCGGACTACAGCATTGAAGCAAAGATTAGGTAATTAAAACTAAAAAAATTTGAGAAAATATGGTGTTTATTAAAAGTTAATTCTTTTTAATTAACTAATCTTGTTTCTTCAGGGTTAAAATGAGGTCTTCTCAGTCAAAGCACCCCACCCAGTCACTGTTTTAATCAGCTATTAGCACCATGCAGTTGGAAATGAGCAGGTACCTCAACATGGCAGATCCTGCTTATGCCAATGTTGATGTGCTGCAATGGTAGAGAAAGCATCACCATGCGTTCCTTCTTATTGCCAAGTGTGTCTGGAAATACCTTTGTATTCAGATAAAAAAAATTCATATTTTAATAATTTGTTAAGTGGGATTGGAAAATGTGAATTGTGAAAATTCAAATTGCCAAGATATTGAATTTTGGTCATTCAAACTCTGGTTATTTGAACTTTGGCCATTCAAAATTTTCTGCTCTCTTTTTTTCATGTTGATTCACACTTTGACAAATAAAATAAATTCAATTCGTTTTTCAGACATCATCTGATAGTTCTGAGCAAGTTTTCTTATCAGGATGCGCAATTGTTACATAGAAAAGAACAAAGCTTGTTGTCAAAAATGTTCTCATGCTGGTCTACTGCAAAGATAATCTGCCAAGGGTGACAATCTCCACAAAGATTTATGAAGATAAAAAGAAGAGGATGCTGAAGAGAAACTTGTTTTTGAAGAGGAAAAAACTGAAGTCTTAGTGGAAGGCTCAGTCAAAATTTGTATCTGCAAGGAAGTGGGTACATAAAAAAATTGGACATTAGTCCTCAAGTGTCATCCTAGGCTTTGGTTTTTTTTCAAGCATTAGAAATGGTACCCAAACAACCATTTGTATTCAACACATTGACATTGATTAATTTTGTTTAAAAATCTGTAAAATTAAAAAAGAATAAAAATTTTTTTGTTACTATTAATTTCATATAGTGATAAGCATTTAATTAGTTGGTAATTAATTAATTACCAACTAATTCCAACTTAATGAACAACGCTTATGTGCTTGAGCAGAATTTAAACCCTTGGATTACGAGTATAACACTCTAATCACTGAGCCACAGATATAATTCCTTGAAAGTTAAAAATTACTCCTCTAAAATTAAAACGACATCTTAGGTTTAAAAAACATTGGTTTTTTGAACAATATTGATATTAATTTGACAAAATTTAAAAAGACTAAACTTAATTTGATTTGACACTTTCAAAAAAATATCACAGAATAAATAAACATATTCAGAAATGCTTTAACTGTTTACATTAATTTACTAGTGTAATTGTATATAACATAGGATAGAAGACTTTATGATTGTGCATGCAAGGAAAATACGCAAGGTCTAACTACGTTTACAATGCGCCTTTGTACCTTGTCTAAAAGAGAAAAATCACCATTAGAAGAGTTAGCCCAAATATAAAAACAGTATTCCATTCAGGAATAAATAAGAGATTTGTAAAGGTAGAAAATGGAATCAGAAGAAAGATAATGGTAAGCATAGTAAAGAGAAGCAACCTAGCAGATGTTAACTTTGTAATGAATTGTATATATGGTTTCCATGAAAGGTCAGTAGTTAATGATAGACTTAAAGAAGAGGACTCAATGGAGGGTTTCCACCCATTAATATAGGAATGTCAACATAAATATTTTGTTTGTTCTTTAGCTATGTAATTTATTCATGCAATCCTTTAGAAAACCCACAGCTTCCATAAATGCCTACTTTGATCATGTATTCATTTTGTAGGTCTTGTTGACCAATAGTATGTTCAGCAAATCAAACAATGTCATTACAAAAATGACTGAACACTAAGCTTTTCCACATTGTTTATTGCCATTAAATACAACAAACTTTAACTGAGCAGTAAAAACCAGCATGCTGTTACCAGAGATGTTTCTAATGGAAATAAATCTGGCTTAATTGCTCTCTGGTTTGTTCCGATTGTATAATTACAAGCAACTGGAGCTGTTGAGGAGACTCCTTAGCTGAAGTAAAAGCAAGTTACTTATCTACAATAAAATCTAGTATAGAAAATGCTTGTAAACCTTAAACTGCAATTTTCTAGTAGCAATATTACAATAAAAGTTCTAAGTCTATAAAAAAACATAGCGTTATGGAACACTACACAAGTATAAAAGTTAATTATGAAAGTTAATTATCTTCTAGTTGGCACGAGAGTCTTTTCTAACTGGCACTGGACTTTCAGAACCTTTTTGAAAGCACAAAAAACATACTTTACCACAATTTTCAGGGTGCAATCACTGTCCATTACTGCAATGCCTTGATTGGCATTGTATTAATGAAATTTATTACATGATATTTGTCTTTTTTTAACTTTAAAATAAATGAAAAGTAATAAATAATTTGAAAAAAATTAAAATGTAAAGCAACAAAACTACATCAAAATTTTGAAACTGCTAAAACTTTGTGCAAACAAAACAACTTCAGATTTTAATATTTTTTTGCAGGAAGTATTAAAATGCACAAAATTTGGGTTAATATTGAAGATTTACATGATTTTTTTTTGCAAACTTTAAAAAAATTGTAACCTTAATTACAAATCCAAATTGCACAACTTACTAAATAAGGTAGCTGTATATATATATATATATATATATATATATATATATATATATATATATATATATATATATATATATATATATATATATATATATATATATATATATATATATATTTATATGTACATACATAGTCATCATTTTCTAAAAAAACATTGATAAAAAAATTGTAATCAAAAAATATTGTTAAATTTTCTATTTTTTGTTTTTAGTTAAAAAAAACATAATTTTCTGTTCACTAAAATCTATAATGATAATTTAATTATAAAATGATTTATATTTTTGAAATTTTTATATAATTTTGCCTCATTTGAGACCCAACAAATTTTGATAATTTTTTTTATTACCAAGTTTTTCAAGTTCAGTATTATATTGTTATATAGAACACATTCAATGGGTGCCAGCAGGCATTTTCAATATTTACATATATATTAGGATGATACATAATATAATAGAAAAAAATTTGTCACAAAAAACATTCTCCTTAAGGTTGCCTGAGTTCCTTTATTGCCTAGAATCATGTGTACCAAAAATTAGACTAATAGAAGCAACTTTATAAGATAAATTAACCAAATGTTAGTAATTATATTGCAAGAATATTAATATACTAATTGACTAACATATATATTTCTAAACTAGTAGGCATAATCTACATTTTAAAATACATATATAAATTTTACATATTTTTCACTAAACCAACCAATTTGCCTAATATCATTTAATCATCTGTAAACTATATTTTGCATAATCACTTATTGTTAACATGTGGCTTTCTGTTTAATTTAAAAATAGTAATATGGCAACTACAAGATCTTCTGCTTGTTGAGTGGCTTGTTGGTAAACCTACATAAATTCTGTAAAATGCCAGACTTCCTTCAAGAGAGAATGTTCTTAGAAGGTTGCTTTTTCATCATTTAAAAGAGAAATAGTAGTGAAAAAAACTATTCAGGCAACAATTGAAGCAGTTCTTGTTATATGAGAGAAAGGAAGAATACCAACTCAAAGAATTGATAATGCAGAAAGAAAGTTAAAAAAACTTTATGACGATTATCTACTGCTAAAAAAAACACAGAGGATCAAAATTGGACAGCTGTCAAGTAAAAGAAGGAATTTTTCAGGCTGACCTTGAAGAAATTTTTAACATATTAACCAAAAATGCATCATAAGTTATAAAAAACAATGAAGACAAAGCATTCTTACTCCAACAGCAAGAAGATTTGTTTGTTGTAGGAATAGATTGGAATTTAATGGCACAGAAAAGGAAGGCATGGAAACGAGTTCAAGAAACTAAAATGGAAATGAGGCATCAAAGCAATAAAGCTGAATTGATGGTAAAAACTGAACTTTTTCTTTCTTCATCAGCAATTGACATTGTGAGTGCAAGTAGTTCTAGTTCTTTGGATGATGATGAATATCAGATTCTTTCCACTTCCAACATAAGTGGTTCAACAAAAAAGAAAATTAAAGTTCTATCAGACAATGTTGTATCATCTTTTGATTGGGTTAATATTTCTGATTGCCGTGCACTTTTTAAAGTTGGAACAGTGGCTCAGTCTTTTGGTCACTTTGTAAAAGATTTATCATTGTCGTACAGCACAATCTGCAGAACAAGGCGATTGGTTTGTGAAGTGGTGACTACCGCTGACAAAGTCAATTTCTCTCCTAATGATCTACTTCTTTTTAATTGGGATGGAAAGCTCTTACCTGATATCACTACTGGTCAACAAAAAGTGGGTAGAACTGCCAACCTTGTGACTGGTGGTGGGATAGGAAAATTACTGGGCATTCCAAAGATTGTTAAAGCATGCAGGCACCATGAGTTTGAAGTCATGCTTTCCATCATTCACAGTTGCATTTGGAACCAGTATAGGAACTCAAGTGGGACTTTTTAATCGTTTTCAGAAACAATGGCCAGCAATCAACAAAGAGTTGTTCTCTACAAGGAATGAAGAACTTTTTAACTGTGATTTTCTTATCAAACTCGAAATGTTAGTATTATGAAGCAATTAAACATTTATTTGTTAATTTATATGTTAATTAATTTGGCATATAAATTAATGTTAATAAACAACCCCAGGGATGATTACTTAGAATTCTTGCCTTATTTTCTTGGAGGATCAACTATAATATTGGAGTTTAATGTAAAGTTTTGAATTCCAGGTGCAACACACAATGCACGTTGGATAGCCATAGCTATATATTGTCTAAAAATATTATTGTTTCAATTTCTTTTTACTGAAAAAGAAAAACAAAATAGAAATAAGTCTTTTAAATATGGATAGTTTTGGAATGAAGCTCCATTAGCTGAATGAACACCATTCAATGATGCTAAGGTTCTTCAACAGAATCAAAAATATCCTACAACTTATACAAATTTAACTGTTATAGCAAACTGTTTTAGCGCCATCTCTCGCATTTTTCTGAACATTTAGTAGGATTGGCTTTCTTTGATTTTTGTGTCAATAACAACACCAAGAAAGACATGGCAAACAATCTTAAAGAGCGTCCAAGGCATTTCTCTCAAAAGATTTGATGCCGTCACATTTGATTGTTATAGTCTTTTTCCATCACGCAACACACTGCAGAATTTTCTTATCTAATTTTGAAGAAGAGTAAAGAAAAAGCTGAATCATTTTTAATGAAAGAATCTTCAGAGTGGGGAATGGATACAACATATCTTGAAATGAAGCAAGGATTGTCAAAATGAAGGTTATCAAAGATTGCGTAGAACAAGGCATAGCACTTATAACATCCTTTACCATATGAAAAATGAATGGTGAAAACCAAAACATTTTCTTCTTAAATTGGTTGATCTTTGCCAGAAAGAATTTCCAGTTGCATCAAAGTCTGCCTTGATGAAGATAACTGTTGATGATAGATAAGTGAGTTTTGATTGCCTAGTGCATAATAGTAGTGTGTAGTTCACAAAAAATACTGTACTAAATATTTATTTAGCAGTATCATTTTTAAGCAATAAACATCGACAGTCCACATAATATTAACTGAATAAAAAATAAATACAAAATAAAAATTAAATTTCTTTTTTCACTTATATATTATCCAATTTGCTTAAAATTTTGGCCAATAATTACTATTTTTATATAGAACAAGTGCAAGCATGAGGACAATCAAAGTTTTAAACCTTAAAATTTTGCATCACCCTTATATATACATACATATATATATATATATATATATATATATATATATATATATATATATATATATATATATATATATATATATATATAAATATATATATATATTACATCTATTACATATATATATATATATATATATATAATATATATATATATATATATATATATATATATACATATATTACATCTATTAGGCTGGCGCAGATGTATTTTTAATACATTGTTTCCATTTTAGGATGTTGAATTACTACTCGGTGACTACTCGGTGGTAGCTCTCAGAGAGGCTGATTCCATCAACAGCTGAAAAATATCAAAGTATTAACAGTGCCATGTTGCGTATGGATTTTGTCCTTGTTTGAGGCCACATTTGGAGCCTTTTGTTACAGCTTAGGGTTTATTAGTAGTAAGGAGGCAATTGCTTGGGCTATTAAACGGTGTTCTGAGTACTATCTATGCTTTGAGTCAAGTTCTTCAACAAATTTAAAAATGAATAAAGTACGAAAAACTATAAATCACAAAAAACCATCATCATCACCAAGTTCTCTAAACTTATCATTCACTAATATTCATGGTCTTTGAAGTAACTTTTCTTCTGTTGAGTCTTATCTTTTGCAAAGTTCACCAGACCTACTTGCTCTTTATGAGACAAATTTGAGTTCAGCTGTCTCATCTTGTGATCTTAGTGTTGATTGTTATCTTCCTCTAATTCGTAAAGACTCCAATAGTCACATGTTTGGCCTGGGCATTTACATTCGTAAGAAATCACCCATTTGTCGTGAAACTAGATTTGAATCCACAGACTATTCTTTCATGTGCTTTCGTTTAGCACCACTTCATTATATTGCCTTTCTCTTTGTTCTATATCTCTCTATTTCATCTCAAGACTGCACTCTTTTTGACATTATGTCTGATCATATTGACCAAGCCCTCTTTCTTTATCCATTAGCTAATATAGATGTTGTCAGTGACTTTAATGCTTACCACACGGAATGGCTTGGCTCTAGTGTCAGTCACTCTGCAGGCATTAAAGTCCACAACTTTTGCCTTTCTCAATCCCTAACTCAAATAGTCAACTTTCCGAATGGCTTTCCTGACAACCCGAATCATCTACCTTCTCTACTAGGCTTATGTCTTGTTTCTGATCCTAGTCAGTGCTCAGTTTCTCCACATTCACCCTTAGGTTTTTCTGATCACAGTTTGATCTCTCTACAACTAATATCTCATTCTTCTTCATCACCTGAATCCGAAACTCTTACAACTACAGTAAAGCTGACTGGGATTCTTTCCATAATTTTCTTCGTGATGGCCCTTGTGTAGAAATCTTTCCTCTTCCTGTCAACAAATGTGCTTCTTACATAACTTTGTGGATTCAGGCTGGCATGAAATCTTTTATTCCCTCTCGACAATTCCAGGTCAAGCCTCACTCTCCTTCATGGTTTTCCTCACACTGTGCTGCATCGATTGCCAATCAAGACCGTTACTTCCATATTTATCAGCAAAACAATTCTCCAGAAAACAGACGTCTGTTTATTACTGCAAGAAACAATTGTAAAAAGGCTTTGTCTAACGCCAAAACCCGCTATTCTCAGTTCATGAAATCTCGTATCTCATCTCAAAAATTAGGCTCAGGTGACTTCTGGAGAATCTTTAATAATATCAATAATAAGGGCAAATCTATAATTCCAGCTCTCTTGTATGGTTCAGACTTTGTCACCTCACCTAAAGACAAAGCCGAATCGTTTGCTAAAAATTTTTCATCAATATCATCTCTTGATTCCACTAGTTGCATTCTACCTGGTATTGCCAACAAACAGGTTGATCCATTGCTTGACATTTATATCACTCCAGCATCTGTATCTAAAGTGATTTCGTGCCTAGACTCTTCTAGAGCTTGTGACCCGGACAACATACCTGTTATTGTCTTGCAGAAGTGTTCTTCAGAATAGTTTTGAGAGTATAGAGCTGTCGTCTATACTCTCAAAACAATTCAACAAGTGCTTATCAGAGTCTTATTTTCCAGCCTGCTGGAAAGCAACATCTGTTATCCCTATCTTCAAAAATTCTGAAGAGCGATCTGATTCGTCTAACTACCGTCCCATAAGTCTTCTTCTTATCATAAGCAAGATTTTTGAATCGTTAATTAACAAACACTTAATTTCTCATCTTGAATCTCATAACTTACTTTCTGATCATCAATATGGATTTTGATCTTCTCGTTCTACAGCTGATTTGCTAACAGCAATAACTGACAGGTTTTATCGCGCATTAGATGAAGGTGGAGAGGTTAAAGCCATCGCTCTTGACATTTCAAAAGCTTTTGATAAAGTTTTGCATGCTGGTCTTCTCCATAAGCTTTCTACTTATGGTGTATCCGGCAACATCTTTAAGATCATTGAATCCTACCTTTCCAATCGTAGCATAAAAGTTGTTCTACATGGACAACATTCTTCTTCTTATTCTGTAACTTCAGGGATTCCTCAAGGTTCTATCCTTGGCCCTATACTCTTTTTAATTTACATTAACGATCTTCCAGATATTCTCACTAAGGTGATCTAAGGTGGCATTGTTTGCTGATGATACTACCATTTATTCTTGTCGTGATAAGAAACCAACACCCTCTGATTGCTTGGAGGGAGCATTTGAGCTTGAAAAAGATCTCACTTCTGCTACAGCATGGGACTCACAGTGGCTGGTGAACTTTAATTCAGATAAAACTCAATTTTTTTAAACCAATCGTTATCGCAATAATTTAGATCTTCCTATATTTATGAACGGTGATGTACTCGATTAGTCACTTACTCTTCATCTTCTAGGATTAACTCTTACTTCCAATCTTTCTTGGAAACCATATATCAAATTAGTTGCAAAATTAGCATCTGCTAAGGTTGCATCTCCTTATCGAACTTGTCGCTTTCTTACTTCAGATTCTACTCTCTATCTCTATAAATCTCAAATCTGGCTTTGTATGGAATACTGTTGCTATATCTGGGGCGGATCTTCTAATGATGCCCATTCTCTTTTAGACAAGGTGCAAAAACGCATTGTAAACATAGTTAGACCTGCTCTTGCAGCCAACCTCCTACCATTATCACATTGTTGTAATGTTGCTTCTCTTTCACTTTTCTACAAATACTATAATGGGCATTGTCTAAAGAGCTTGCGTCTCTTGTGCCATCTACTAAAATTCATTCTTGTGTTACTCGTCATTTAATTAAGTGTCATTCTTATTCTGTGACTGTTTCTAAGTGCTCCAAAAACGCTTATTTGTCTAGTTTTTTTCCTCGAACATCAGCTCTTTGGAATTCACTTCCTTTATCTTGCTTTCCTGATTCATATAATTTGCAATCTTTTAAGTCGTCCGTCAATCGTTATCTTGCTCTACAATTTTCATCTTTTCTCTTTCAGTATATTTTAACTTTAATTAGTGGCTGCTTGGCAGCCTTGATGGAAGCGAAGATGTTTAAATATATATATATATATATATATATATATATATTTTTATATATATATATATATATATATATATATATATATATATATATATATATATATATGTATATATATATATATATATATATATATATATATATATATATATATATATATATATATATATATATATATATACAGCAATCTTAAAAAGAAAACAAAGCTTGTTTTCATTTTAAGAAAAATTTATACTATATACTATTAAACAAAGCATGGTTGTTTAAAAGATAAATTACTTAATCATGTAATAAAGTATACCATTTCTGTATCTCTTTTAGTGTCATCTTTTTTTTTAATTTTTTTTTTCCAAAACCATCGTTTGTTACCATTACAACAATTGTTTTCTATCTAAAAGAAATTATTCACTGTGATAATTTTTTCTTGAACTTATATTAAATTGTTTTAAAATTAAAAAGCGAAAATGGTGCTGATTGGACACTTTTTGAGAGTTGTTAAAACAGAACATAAAAGGTGATCCAATTAAAAAAAAGCAAATTTTTGAAAGATCTGAACAATCATTTTTGTTAGTTGACATCTAATTTTGATTTCCAGTCGTTAAAAATTATTGAAAGTTCAACCATTCATGCTTACTTAACTAAAAACTACTCAAAAATTCTTAATAAAACAAGTAT
This sequence comes from Hydra vulgaris, assembly GCF_038396675.1. Lineage (NCBI taxonomy): Eukaryota > Metazoa > Cnidaria > Hydrozoa > Anthoathecata > Hydridae > Hydra > Hydra vulgaris. The sequence continues at coordinate 54,763,883 of NC_088922.1, read as the reverse complement.
CTGGTACAGAAGCTAAATTCATTTAGATGGCCTGAAAAAATTTTTTTGCAAGTTTTTATATGTATTAGAGTTGCTATAAATTAATTATCAGAAACGAAAAGTAAAAAAACATTAAATTTTTTTGCAAATTCAATATTTTTTGACCTACCCAAAATTTAAAATTTCAATTGTCAAATTATACTATTTTATCTAAGTTGAAGTTACTTTTGTAAAATGTATAGTTCAATTGAGTGACTTTGGATTTCCAATTAAAGTATTCTTATTATGAATAATTATCTTTTTAGTTTTGGAAGAAAAGTGAAAGAGACTAAAGTCTTTCCAGGGCCCTTATTCGTTAAATATTTAACAAAGACATTCAGGTCTTACATATAACTTTGTGCTCAAACATAAAAAAATCTTAAGCAATTATTAACAAAATGTAAAAATTAATCTGTAATCAATTTAATGTCTAGGAGATCCTAAAGGAGTCAGATACTTTAAGACTAAAAGCAATTTTATTTGGTTTGATGAAAAGTTTTTTAATTGGTCTTTGAAAAAAAAAATTTTCTATAACTTCATCTTCTTTGAAAAGAAATTAGGACATAATGCTTTATTAGGCAATAACCTCCTCAACTTTCCTCTCATATTTCTCCAAAAGTAAATTATAGCTGCAAAAAAATTGAAATAAAGTGTGTTTGTGTTATTAGGTGGTACTGCCTAATAACACACATATAACTCAACTTCAAGACTTGGCTTTTCTTCTTTGTAAAGAAAGAAAGCCAAGTCTTATGTCATAATTCTATGCCAAGCTGTTTTGAAAACGTTTCAAAACAGCTTAGAATATAATTATTACAGAGTACAAAGATTTTCCTGCTGAATGGTTGAAGACCTCTTCTGATAAACTTTCAAGAATTTGAATAATTTATTTTTTCCCGTTTTGCTAAATCAGGCGAAAAATTTATAATCAAGTTTTAGAACGTGCAAATTTATTTAGCAAATGTCAATAAACTTATAACACAGTTTAGAGAAAGAGAATCCTACAATAAAAAAGCTTTTGCAATCTGTAGGAACTAATGTAAGAGTAAACTAAAACAAGTATAATATTTTTAAACTTGTTTTATAGAGCTAAATGAAAACAAATATACCTTTTAAAGGAAAAAAAAGAGCATAATAAAAATAAAATGATCAAAAAAGATTATAACAGCTCTAGCTCATAAGTATTAATGAAAAAAACTAGAAAGCAAAAAGAAGAAGATTAAGACTCAGAAACTCAGAACACTGGGAAATATCAAACTTGTGAAAAAGTTTACTTTAAAGCAATCTATACAAATCATGAAGTGTTTTTGATTTTTGAAATAATGCGCAAAATAAGCCAAATGTTTTGTTACTCAACATGGTTGTAGTGAATCAGTAAAACTAAAATCGAAAAATTATTTTATTAAACTCTTATCTTTGACAATTTAGGTTTTAACTAGGTTTTTAAATGAAATGCTTGGACTGTTATTGTTTTCGATATTTATTAATAATTTGTGTGATTCCCTTCAGAATATAAGAAAAATTTATGCTTATAGTACAAAAATCTAATCAACAGTTGAAAATACAAAAAAAGTAAAAAAAATTCAAGCTATTGTTTGGTCAAAAAAATGGTTACTTTCCTTTAATATTGACAAATTTCTTCTGAATTATAGAACAAAAAATTAGAATCATTTTTATCTAATGGATAGGAGAGAGCTTAAAAAGGCTATTATAGGGATGGATTTGGGAGTAAGATTTATGAATGATCTTAAGTGGAAACAACACAGTATAAAATTCTTGTTAAAAGCAAACTTAATCTTAGGTCAAATAAAAAAACTTTCGCACATCACAACAAATAATTCTTAAGCTGTTATACAAAGTATTTGTGCAACCGCATATTGAATTCGCTGCACCAGTTTGGTCTTCAAAAGATAAAAGGAGATGATATTATTCTAAAAAAAGTGCAAAGACAAACAACTAAAATCCTAATCGAATAAACTTCACTTATGAAGTCTAAACTTAATTTAACAACTCTGGAGAAATGAAACTAATGTTTGAAATATTCAAAAGAATATATAAAGTTGAGCTTATCAATCCATCGTTGTTTAAAAATTTAAATACCAGAGGTCACGGGTTTAGATATGACAGAGATATTATTAATAGTGGAGTTCAACATTTCTTAACAAATAGAGTTGCACCATAATGGAACTCATTGTCAGAAGAAGCTGTCAACGCAAAATCTTTGAACAAATTCTAAAATATTTATGATAGACTAAAAAAGTTAAAATCTGAACTAATTAAAATGTATTAAATTAAACTTTAAGTAAAACATAAAAAGACTGTCAAAGTGTGGAATTCACACTTGCTAGTGTTAAAATTAGCTACAGCATTAAGTTATAATATAATAAATTATAATAACTGATAGCTTAGGCTTTACATAAAATAAAGTAAATAATTTTCTTTTTTTAGATACAACTTATGCTTGTTTTTAAAAAGAAATTGTAAGTTTTCTTTTGTTGCTTTGCAAAATTCAAGACTTTTTTAAAGTCCCTTTTTGATTTTTTTTAGGATTTTGCTCAGTCGGTTTGCTTCAAATTATTTTGAATAAAATTAAAAAACAAAATTATAGATCAAAAGACCTAGAACTTTTACAAAGTGTTGAAAACCATAAACTTCCAAAAAAAATTGTTCTTTTCAAAAATTTAATGCTTGAATGTCTTTGCAATATTTAACATAGCCCTCACTTAAAAATAGCATTCAAGAACCTGAGTTTTCACAGGTCTGGAAATTAAAGCATAAGTTAGGGTTCCATAATATAAAAAAAATATGAAATCACGCTGTTTTTTTGAGAAAATTTAACAATTTTTGAAAACTTATTTTCTAATTTTTCTTGTGGACACAAGGCGTGTTTAAGACATCTAAAACATGTATTAAATACTAAATAACAAATATATAAAACCTGTATTGTGCCCGCTAGATTTAAGAGACAAACATGTGCGCATTTGTTAAAAATTGAAATAAAAAATTTAATCAAGCAACTTTTGAAGAGGTGACAAACTTTTGTTATTTGAAAGGTATGCAAACTTATTTGGACTAATGAAGTTTTTCTCTCAAAGTTCTAATAAAGCAATATTAAAAATGAAATTTTATTTGTTGCTAATTTGAAGAAATAAAAGAAAATCTGAAAAAGAAATCTGAAAAGATCTATAAATTTTTTTCTTGCAAAATGTAAATATGCTGGTCTATGAGGTATACTCTCAGGTGTGGTGCGATAAAAAAATTGGTCTGTTGGGATATCAATATATGACATAACTTCATAGATATATAGATAAAACAGTGTATAACTAATACTCTAAAATAACTAAAAAAATTTTATATTTGGTAGGTTTGCTTGTTCACAAACCATTAAGCCTTAAAACCATCCCCCTATTTTGCAAGATCCACCAAAACCAAAAAATAGTACCCCCAGGGCAGACAACACGGGTTTCGAAGTGAAGAGCACAATTGTCAATTTCTAAAAAAAGTCCTCTATATCTACAAATTTCTTTAAAAAAAAATTATTAAAAAAAAAGTAAAAAAAATAGTCCTTTAGAAATAAAGTGAATAAGGGGGGGGGGGGGGAAGGTCAATGTCCCCTGACCATCATTGCATCAACAAAATATGAATGATTGATATTGCATTTTTTTGACTTGTGATAATAGGCTAAAAAAAATTGAAAGTTTATCTGAAAATAAACAAAAACAAATTATAGGGTATTAAACAAATTAATGAAAAAATGGTAGTGAAAAGAAAATAAAACTATAAAAAAAATATGCTAGTCAAATGTAATTTTTCTTAACTATGTTTTTTTTATACCTCTTTTTAAATATCCTTAGTGTATTTGTTGCTCTGGTGGATTAATGAGTGGTAAAAAATTATTTTATTATAGTAAAATGAAGTTTGTTAAAACAAGAACTTACATTTGAAGAATGTTTTCTTAAACAAAAATTTATCAATATTATTTCAAAATTAAAAATGACCATCTAAGAGATTTTAATTGTTATTGTGTTATCCAAGGAGTACCCACAAAAATCAAAATAAAAAACACACTTGGTTTTATAGATGGTACAAAAAAATCATTAAATATTGAAACAATTGACTAAAATTTGAAAATACAGAATACATTTTATTTTTATTTTTTAGAGCTAGAAGGTTTTTTATTTTCATTCTTCAAAAGTATTTAATGTAAAATGTTATATGATAGCATAATAAATATAAAATTTATCAAACTTTTTTACCAAATATAAAATTAGGTATGTGCAGGGGCAATTTTACAGATATGTGAGACACTCCTGCAAAAAAGACTATTTTTAATTTATATTTGTTTTTTAAGGAAATATGGTCGGCTAATTGGCATTTGATACATTTCAGTTGACAGATTTTTAGTTTTAAAGACCTTTTTTTTTTTCTCTCCAGAAAGCAGTACCTAATTTTTTTCCTAAAATGTGTAAACTGATCAAATACCAGAAAGCTATAAATCATCGAAAAGACTTTTAATCCAGTATTTCAATGGTGAAAAAATTATCAAAATCAAACAATATCACAAAAAGTTATGTTTTAAGTAACTAATTTTTGTTGAAAAAACTGAGGTCAAAATCAAATTTTTGTTTATCTAAATAAACTTTGTAAACTCTTACTTAAATGTAATTATATTTAAATTCACTTGTTAATTTAGGCAGATAGTTAGATAAATATCTACACAAATCAGTATTGCATTAAAAAATAAATTTTTAGAAATCTGCACCTCTATCCGCTGTTACCGAATTTTGAAAAACAAAAATTAAGTACTTAAATTAATTAGTTATTATATTTTATCAAAATTAATTAGTTATTATATTTTATCGTTACGATGGAAAAGAAAAATAGCCATGATTTTAAAAACTAAAATGTTGCAAATAACAAAACAAGTGAATTGATTATATCAATTAACATAGTTCGCAATATATTTCAAGAGATGTTTGCCATCTAACAGAAAGATATCTTCAACCTCATAAGCGGAAATCTAAAATTGACAAATGATAGAATTGACGAGGTACTTAAAGAAGCAAGTAAATCTAAAGAAAGATGTGAAATGCTAGAAAAGGAGAACAGAAAATTATAAGCCGAGTTAAAAAAAATAGAGAGAATAAAAATTTTAGAACATATCAATAAAGATATTGATATGTTCTAAAATAAAAATGTTATCAATGATGGAGGTAAAAAAAAATTAAGACAGTTGGAGGACAGACTAAGAATAAACAATATTCGAATTGATGGAGTTATTGAAAATAAACATGAAAATTGGGATGATACTGAAAGAAAAGTTCAAAATTTGTTCGAGAGTAATCTACGTATTGGCAATATCAAAATAAAGAAGAGAAAAAAATGAAGAAAACAAGACCAGAACCATAGTTGTCAAATTACTTCACTATAAGGACAAAGTGAAGGTGTTACAGGCAGCAAATAAACTCAAAGGATCGGGAATCTATGTAAATAAAAATTTTTCCAGTGAAACACGTGAAGTGAGAAAAAATTTAATAAACAAGATAAAAGAACGCAGCATGAATGGTAAGTATTCTGTTATTATTTATAATAAACTCATTGTGAAAGATTTTAGAAGAAAGCAAACCAGCGCTTTATCACATTTTCTACTTTTAATCTTTAAATAAACACATTTTATTATACTTAATAAAATAATTACATTATTATTCATTATTATTTTTTTAATTTTTTTATTTGATACATTTATCCTTACAATGAGTTAAAATGCTATTTTCCAAAACACTGAATTTAAATCAATTCCAAATAAAAAAACAATATTGTTAAATAAAGATTCTGATCCTGATATCAACTATTATAAAGAACAAATTAGAAACTTCAATCCAACTTACTATAATATAGAATCGGAAAACCTTATTGAAGGTTTGGATATTAATTTGTTCTCACTTTTATACTTAAACATTAGAAGTTTATAAAAAATTTTTGAATTATTCAAGCAATTTTTGTATAAAAGCAAATTTGATTTTAAAGTTATTTGTCTTGGCGAAACTTGGTGTCACGATGTTAATATTGAGAATGATTCAAATTATCAGTTACAAAATTATAAAGCAATTCATCAGTTTAGGATCTCTGAGAAGACAGGTGGGGAATTATATATTTTTATAAATAACTTATTGTCATATGAATGTAAAAAAGAATTATGCTCAATCACAAGCAATTATGAGTCACTGCGCATTGAAATTGCAAACAAAGCCTTAAAAAATATTATTGTCTACGTTATATACAGGCCACCTTCTGGAACAATAAAACTATTTGAAGATTACATAGAAAAGATATTTAAAACCAAATCAAGATCAAATAAAAGCATGTACCTCGTGGGCGATTTTATCCTCAACTTTCTTGAGCATGACGCAAATAAAAAAATTAAAAACTTTTTAAACTGTATTTTCCAGAATGGTTACAATCCACTTATTAATAACCCGCTCGAATTACAAAAGAAAGTGCTTTTGTAATTGATCAAATAATCATTAATGAATTCATAAATACCAATATTAAAACAGGAATATTTAAACCTGACATTTCTGACCACTTTCCAGTATTTATAGTATCACAAAAGTGCAATAATAGAGTAATAAATGAAATTAATATATACTATTTTCATAACCAATTATCTTTTATAAATTGGAATCATCTTTTAAAAATTACAAATGGTAATAAAGCATATGATATGTTCCTTAACAAGTTTCAAAAAGTTCATAACAAAGTTTTTCCAGAGACTATGAAATTTGTCAAAACAAAAACGCTATTAAATCCTTGGATAACAAAGGGTATTCTAAAATCGTCCTAAAAAAAAACAACGCTTATATAATAAATATTATAAAATCAAAAAAAGAACACTTGAAAATGAAACCAAGTATAAAAACTATAAACGTCTTTTTGAATTAATTTTAAGACGTTCTAAAAAATGTTATTATTCTGAACAGTTAAGAAAACACAAAAATGAAACGCAAAAGATCTGCAACATAATTAAAAAAGTAATTGGAAAAAAAAATCTTGATCGTAATAGCCTTCCAATCAATCTTAAATCAAATAATGAACTTATTACGAATAAATCTTTAGTTGCAGAACAATTAAATCACTACTTTGTTCATGCAGGTTCTAACTTAGCATCAAAAATAGAAAACACAAAAGTTAAATTCGAATCTTTTTTAAATTCTAATAATACCAATGCAATGGACAATAATGAACTTACGGAAAGAGAACTGTTAGATGCAATGTTTTTGTTAAAACTTAAAAAAAGTTTAGGATATGATGATATTAGTAGTCGTGTCATTATAAAATCAATAAAATATATAACTAATCCAATATTGCACATTTTTAATCTATCTTTAAAACAAGGCATTTGTCCTGAAAATTTAAAATTGCAAAAGTTGTACCAATTTTTAAATCTGGTGATGTTTCAAACGTTGTAAACTATCTTTGCATTGATAATTCTATTATAAAAAGAGAGCATTCTTAGGAGTATTTATAAACGAAAATCTTTCATGGCGTGAACACATAAGTATAATAGAAAACAAATTATCAAAAAATATTGGCTTATTATATATAACTAAAATTTTTAGACCAAAAATGTTTAAAAAACATATACTTTTCTTTTATTCACAGCTACCTTAATTATGGAAAGCTTGGTGCAGCACCAACGCAACCAAGATAAAAAAACTACTCAGTAGACAAAAACATGCTATACAAATTATTTCAAACTTAACAGTTTAACGCCCTCAAAAGGTTTATTTAATAAGCTAAATATACTCAATGTTTATTAACTAAACATTTATCAGATACTTAATTTTATGTATAAAATTGATAATAAAATGACACCTCTAATATTTGATACCTTTTTTAACAAAATAAATCATGTTTACTCTACTAGATTTTCAAATCAAAACTACATTCAACCCAAAACCTATTATACGGTTACCAAATTCTCTATTGCAAATAGAGGACCCAAGTTTTGGAATTCTAAATTTAATAACAACATTAAAACTACTGCTTCTTTTCACAAATTTAAAAAAAAAAACTTAAACAAAAACTTCTTACTACTGACAATGAATTAAGTTATTTCTAATTTTTTTTTTTTAATTTACTTTTATCTTCTTTTTTATTATTTTCTGGATTTTATTTTATTTTTTTATCTTTTTAATTTCCTTATGCGAACAAGCCACCTGGTTTGCTTTTTTCTGTTCTTGATATTATTAACTTAAACAGTGTAAAAAATAACTCTTAATCCTACTAATAATTATTGAATTACAATCAACAAATTTTTTCAATGAATAGTTCTTTTTATAACTTTATTTCAAATCAGCTCTTATATATAATTTTGTTTTGTTTTTTGTACACCTTGAGGTTTTTATTGTCTTTTATTAAATTGTGTCATATTTTTTTGCTTTTTTTGTTAGGATGTCAACTACGGGGCTTAGTGATAAGACTATTTTTGTCTTCTTTTTGCCCCGGCCATGTAATTACTTATTTATACATTTTGGTATTGTAGCATTTTTAAACGGTGAAATGTATACATAAAAAATAATAAAGTGCTACACTTTTTAGCTATTAGCTACATTATATTTTTCTATGCAATTTTTGAATAAAAAATTTCCAAAAATTATCTAAATTTTTATGCTTTTAAAAATCAACATTTCACTGACACTACTTGATAAAAAAAAGTTCAACATTTTTGCACAGAATTTTTGCACAAAATTCCATAAAACTTCTGAAAAACGGATTCAACAACTGATTCAATAAACGTGTTTGGTATTTTTTAATTCTTGAAATAGTACACGTTAATGTACTAAAGTCTTTTAATTTTTTGTTATTATTATTTGATTTTTAAATAATTATTTCTTTTCTTTTTTTTATTATTAATAATACGATTCATAACATTTTTTATTCAACTTTTAAAAACGCGCGCTCGCCAAATGTTTTTTTTTTTAACTTTAGTTTTAGGTACCACTAGAAGTGTGTCCAGAGCTCGCTTCAAACCCGGGATCTCTTGCTTCTAAAGTAAGCACTCCAACCAGTGCGCCACGGCACTTTTAAGATCAGTAAATTAAGTTGAGCATATCTCTGTCTATTCTAAGCATGTATATAGGGTTTCAAAGCATGCAAACGGGGTCCATATTTTGAAAATCCTATACGGGCTAATTAAAGATAAACATAAATGTGAGCAACCTGATTTTGAAAAAGAGGAGTGCGTGCATTTGTTATAATTTGAATTAAACAAAAACAAAACCTGTCAAAAATGTCAAAAATGCCATTTTTGTCAAACATTTATTTTGATGATATGCTTCAGGTCCGAAAGCATAAAAAATCAGCATTTTATTTTTGACTATCTGTCCAAACCCGAACCTCTAATAGATTTAAGTACACTCACTGAGCCTATTCCTATTTAAACCAGTCAATATATGTACACTCTGATTTTTCTATCGCATTTTGCACATTAAAAATCAAAACAAAAGTTATTTGAAGAGTACAAGTTTTTTAAAGTGAAGATGTGAAAAAAGTTTAGTAATTTGCTTTTCTAACGGTTTCCTCTCTTAGAATAAAAAATGCATATAATTGTTTAAAAAATTATCAAACCAATGATATAAACAGTGGAATAACTCTTACCACACCGCACCTCTAAAATGGAAAGCTAAGGGTAGAGTGTTTGAAACAAAGAAAAATTGCATACATACAAATTCATATTGAATGCACAGTTTCACGAGTAAGTTCATATAAAACACAGTTTAGCTGAATATTGCTGCTTACCTGGACAAAGTAAAGGGTTTTGTGTTCTATAATTAGTTTTTGCTTTGTTTAACTTGCATTAAACAAAGCAACAAACTTTCAAATAATTTAATAAACTAATGGTGATATTTCATTTAATTTTTGGAATTAATTTTGATAAATTTTTTTATTGAAGACATGCCTCTTCAAATGGAAAATTGTTTTAACAGAAACTTTTTTTACTACAATAAATATCCTTTTTTATTTGCTTGAAATGTCAATATGTAACTGCACAGATCTTTGCAGATTTTTCTGCACATATTTTAAAAATCTTTGCAGAAAAATCTGCAAAGATTTTTAAAATATAGTATTACTGTTAATTATATTCGACCTTTCTTCCTTACACTTTCCAATTATTTTCCTTTGGAAAGTCATTAAAAAAAGTTATTTAATTCTTGTTAATTTTATCAATTTTTGACCACCCAGATCTTATTAAGACCGACAACTATTATTTCTACTCTACTATTCCTCTTTTTCGCCCCTACTATTTGTTAAATGCGCTGGCTTGATTACGCAAAAACGTTTATCCATTAGGGTTATGACTTTTTGACTTTTTTTAAAAAAAAAAAATTTCCTTTGTCATAAATCGATAAACTTTTGATAGAAAACATTGAAAACATGTTCAATTCCTCTAGGTTGTAAAAAAAGGTCACCCCGCAGTTAAAATAACGAATTGTCATTTATTTAATCTTGTTACTGCTACTACTAATACGTGTGGCTTTGCTGAAAATAATTTAAAACTTGTATAGATTAGAAGTATTTAAAACTTTAGAAAATTTTGGAAAATTCCAGAATATTTTAGACGACTTCAGAATATTTTGGAACAATTTAGAACATTCTGGAATAATTAAGAATATTCTAGAGCAATTTAGAATATTCTAGAACAATTTAGAATATTCTACAACAATTTAGACTGGGTATATATAGCCGCTTATCTAATTTTATAGTTATTAAAGAAGCAACACGTGGCAACGTAGAAGCCTAGCGATAGTAGCACTCAGAAGAACAAGGATGTCTGGACCAATAATCTGATAAAATTTGAAGACTCTCATAAAAGAAGAATGGTCCCTTTGTAAGAATATTCACAGAAAGAAAAGTGCAGAATGCCTCTCCAAAAGCAAATTTATCAGACGCTACCATTTCCTTGGACCAAAAATCAAAGGGAGAAAGAAGCGAATAGCGGAAATTTCCAAAGAAGTCACCGAATTGTGGAAGAATAAACTAAATTTTCCTCGTGTATCTGAACAAGTTATACAAGCAAAGCTTGATAAAGGAGGACAAGCAATTCTACCATCACCAAGTGGAAAGCAAAGGAACAGTGGAATACTCTACAAGCGACCAGTAAAGAAACAATACATTCCTCTAAAAGACAAAAACTCTCTAATAGGTCATCCAACATCTTACTATCCTGTTTTTAGTGATTCTGACTGAGAGTGACGACAATGAATATGAAAACAATGAAGAAGAAGAAGATAAGACCACTCCCACACCAAGCAGAAAACATCATAAAAGCCAAATTGCAGTCAACTTGGTGATCTACACAAGAGTATCAACAAACAAAGCTGCTAACATATGCAAGCAATTAGCTTGTGAAGGTATTAACATCCCAACTCCATGTCAATCAGCTAATAACAAGTCAACAATCAAAGAGGCAATCAAGCTGAAAAAGAAATGATTGAAAAGTTGCATATGGGAAGTTGGTCCTTACGCTTTGATGGCAAGCACATCAATGGAATAATCGATTATATATTGGTCGTCCTTAAAAATGAAAGAAGAGAAATCAAATTGGATGTCCTGGGCTTGGTAGATTGTAGAAGAAAAACTATTGCTCAGGGAATTTCTAAAGTCCTCGATGAATTTCACCGACGGAATTCAATTTAGATGATTGTTGCAGATACCACCAACGTTAATACTGGAAAAAATAATGGTGTTGTTGTAATATTACAACGAATGTTTACAGAGAAGAGCATCAACAAACCTCAGTTTATCAGTTGTCAACACCATGTATTAGATAGAACCCTCCGTTTTGTGATGGATGAAGAACTTGGAAGTAAAACGTAATTGCCAAACATCAAATATCCATTTGTACCTTTACTGTTAAAGTAGTACGAACAACTAAAAACACTGTTTGATAACAGAATAGAATTAATTCTCGAAACATCAAGCTGGAGAGATGATATGAAATTTTTATTTCATCTCACTCGAGCGTTCCGATTTTTTGATGAAAAGGGACATTTTTCATTGATCAGGTTTCAGAAATTACAAAACATCAGCAATGCGAGGTGGAATTCCAGAGTTATACTAGCGATCCTGGCCTTCATTTTAATTCCTTCAACAAGGACAGTTGTGCGGATGTCAATTTATATCGTATTGCTGGGCTGACCATTGGTTTATAAATCAACTGTACAACGAAAACAACTTTAATAATTTGGCTGAGGTACTGAATCCATACAAAACTCTTTGAAAAATTACTGGAAGCGAGAGCCATCCATACTACAGATCCTCAGAAGTAATCAATGTGCAGAGCGTGCAATCAAAGTGATGAAAGAAATGTATTCATCATGCAAAAATAGACAAGACAAATTGCACCTTCTATTCTTTCTATGCAAAAAGCAAGAGCAAGAGCAAGGTCAATGGTCTGAGTCATTGTTGGATTGAAAATTCATTATCTATTTTAAATACATTTGAATACATAGTAGTAGGGGAGATGGGGGCGCATTGATCGCCGGGGCAGTATGATCTTTTGGCTTTTACTCGTTCATTTTTGCCTTACTAGAAGTGAGGTTGCAATTTAATTAAACATTATGCTTCCCTAATTGATTATTGGTAATATTTTTTCATAAGGTTATCAGCGTCAAAAAAAATAAAGAAAATATTGTTTTTCATCATAAAAAGTGATTTTTTTAAATCGTACTATAATTCAAATATATTTTTATTTAGATGTCTGTATGGGTTAACAACAATTTTATTTTAAATTTGTAAGTGTTAGGTGTATAATATAATATATAATTTTTATTTGGCTGCAATTTATACAGTAGATATTGCTATCAATATGTTACCTATACCTATTGGGGTACATTGATCTTTGACTATGCGGGGCCCATTGATCGGAGGATCAAAGTGCCCCATAGAAGACGAAGTGCCCCGTGTTTTTGTTTATAAGCAATACAGTTAAACGAATAGAATTGTATTTATAATTTAAAAAAAAACTATATATAAACAAACAATAGCTTTTAGTATTTCATTTTTTAAATCTACTTATGTTATAAGCTAGTAATAATAATACTATTATTTTATTATATCAAAAGAATAATATTTAACATAATAATTAAAAAATATTTAACATAATATTATTATGTTAAATATTAGCATTTATTAAAAACATATGTTTTTATTGATATATTTTTTTACAGATCTTAAAATGGTTAGAAATAGAATTAAAAAAACAAATAAAGTTGCTATACCAAGTGAAACAATGAAAGTAGCTGTTAATAAAGTTTTAGAAGGAACACAACTGATTGTTGTAGCACGTCAGTTTAACATAGATAGAATGACTTTAAAAAGATATTGTCGTAAAAAAAGGCTTAATCCAAATGAAGCTTTCAAGCCTAACTACAACAATAGACAAGTTTTTACAGCAGAAGATGAAAAAAGTTTATCAAGCTATTTACTAATTGCATCAAAAATGAACTATGGCCTTTCAACTAGGTCAACGCGATTATTGGCATATGAATTTGTTTTAAAAAACAATAAGATATGCCCATCATCATGGATCAAAAATAAAATTGCAGGCATTGATTGGTTGCAAGGTTTTATGAAAAGACAACCAGAGTTGTCTCTACGAACACCTGAAGCAACGAGCTTCGCTCGATCAACAGCTTTTAACAAACACACTGTAAGAGAGTTTTTTCAAAATCTTAAAACGGTAAGAAATCGATATAAATATAATCCTAACTGTATAAATAATGTTGATGAAACTGGTTTAACAACCGTTCAAAAGCCGGTAAAGGTTTTAGCTGGTAGAGGAAGCAAACAAGTTGGAAGAATCACATCTGCAGAACGAGGAAAATTGGTAACTGCATGTTGTGCCTCTAATGCTATTGGAAATTCCATTCCTCCATTATTTATTTTTCCTAGGGTAAAGTTTCATGATTACATGATTAAGGAAGGACCTCCTGGATGTGTGGGATTTGCAAATCCTTCTGGTTGGATGAACTCAGAAATTTTCATAGAATGGATTAAACATTTTGTTAAATATTCAAACTGTTCTCAGGAATCTCCAGTTTTGTTACTTCTCGACAGTCATGAAAGTCATATTTCTGTTAAAGGCTTGGAGCTTGCAATTCAACACGGAATTACAATGATAAGTTTTCCTCCCCATTGCATCCATAAATTGCAGCCATTAGATAGAACTGTTTTTGGACCATTGAAAAGGTTTTACAATTCTGCATGTGATAATTGGATGGTTTCAAACCCAAGACCAATGACCATTTATGATATTGTTTCAATAGTTCGAGAACCGTATACAAAAGCTTTCTCACCATCTAATATACAGACAGGATTTAGAGTAGCTGGCATTGAGCCATTCAATTCTGAAATTTTCAAAGATGACGAATATTTACCATCATCAGTTACAGATAGAGCTGCTCCAGATACAGTTACTATCACTCCTGTCAACAACATGGAATCTGAAATGATACCAGCACATGTTAATCACATAGAGTCTGAAATAACTATAGTAAATATCGAAACAAGTACTTTAAACAAAGTGTCAACAAGTGTTGCTTCTATAATCTCACCTGAGGTTTTAAAACCTTACCCAAAAGCATCTGCCAGAAAAAAAAATGTTAAAAGTAGGCAGTTAAAAACAAGGATCTTGACTGATACTCCTGTCAGAAATGAAATTCGTTTGTCAAAAGAAAAGAAAATTTTGAAGCAAACCAAAAATCAACAAAAAGTCTCCACAAAAGATAAGAAAGAAACTAAGAATTACTTGCTTAGGAATAAAAAACAATGTAAACCAAAAGCTGCTTCACAACTTGACTTTCACAAATGATGAAATATTCTTAATCAAAATATTGTACTTTTCACAAGTTTTGTAAACTTAAAAGTTGTATTCTTATTTCAGTCTTTATATTTCAGTTCTTATAAATTTCAAGTTGTTGTAAAGTTTTAAACGTATATAAAGCGGGTAGCTTATAGCTGCTGTGATTTATACATTTTTTAATTAAAAATTAGATTAGTGGGTTTAACTGCTATATTTAAAAAATAATTTAAAAATTTAGATGTATTATATGTTATACAATATTACCCTTTGACTAAATTATTTACAAGATTTAGTTATAGAAGTGTTAAACGTTTAGATAATATTACGCATATAAGATCAATGTGCCCCAAGTCGGAGATCATAGTACCCCATAGTTTCGGGTACATTGATCTTTTGAGAGGGTTGTTTAAAAATTAAAATTATTCATGTCTATCATTTTTTTAAATCAAAATATTTATATATTCCAAAAGCCAGATAGTTCTACACAGAGGCGTAGAAAGAATTTTTTGGGTTTGGAGAAAGGTAACTTCCAGACATGGAGCAAACTCCAAACATTTATATGCTTATACTTATGTCAAATAATGAGGGTTTGCAAAAAATTGCGATGATTGGAGTCTGGAAACAAAAAAGCCCTAAAATTTTCGCCCCCCCCCCCCTGCCCCAAACGTGAGAGCAACAAGTTGATGAAGTATTTTTCGTATTATTCTTATCTAGACTTATATTCATCGATAAATTTTAGATTTCATTTTAAAATATTTTAGCGTTCAAAAATTATGACTATATAAAGTTTAAGCCCCCCTCAATTTGAGGGGGTTGCAAATTTTATATGGTAATAATTTTTAAACGCTAATAGATAATACTATGAAACTTAAAATTTATCGATGAATGTAAGTCTAGTTAAGAATAGTACAAAAAATACTTCATCAACTTGTTGCTCTCACGTTTGGGGCAGGGGGGGGGCAAAAATTTTGGGGCTTTTTTGTTCCCAGCCTCCAATCATCGCAATTTTTTGCAAACCCTCATTATTTGACATAAGTATAAACATATAAATGTTTGAAGTTTGCTCTATGTCTGGAAGTTACCTATCTCGAACACCAAAAAATTCTTTCTACGCCTCTGGTTCTACATGTGTTTCGTAGTTAATAAGTTTTTACATCTCTTTCAGGTTCTGCGCAATTTTCAAAACACTGCTACGGCGATCAATGCGCCCCCATCTCCCCTACTTATGTCAAAATCGATTTTTCAATGGCGGGGTGAACTTTTTTCAAAAAATATGCAAACAATAGTTCATTTCGGGCTTTTTAGGTAAAAGTTTATCAAACTAAAGTACAGGAGCATGGGGTTGAAAAAATGTTATAACCCTATTATACATAAGTATCTCTATTATGCTTTGAACTGAACTTTTTGCGCATTTATAACGGAACAATGTGACTCACCCTATCGAAAAAATCATAACGGACCTTTACGATTTTGGAACAAAAAAAAAAAAACTTTGATAACTATAAACACTTTCTAAATTATAAGTTTTAATTTAATGGGATTGGTATCTGAAATTTTTTTTGTTCCAAATTCTTATGGGATCCTATAGGACTTTTTCACTAGTGCAGTTAAGCTAACTGGTTTATTCTTAATTTTAAAAAATAAATATACTTATTACCGTTGATGACTTAATAGTTTTTTTTTAAATTATTTACTTAAATAGAATTTATTTTATTTTAAAGAGTTCGCATTTTAACGCCAATGCAAAAAAAAAAAAAAAATTAGAAAATGAACAAAGGCTGGTATTTTTAAAATAGAAGCATTTTTTTTCTTTCTTTTTACTATTTTCTAAATCGTATGCAAAGTAAATATATTTCAGACGCCAAATGAACTGCGATCTCACTTCCTATAATTTATTCGAGCAATAGAATATAATAATGAAATTTCTTTTTAATGCGTTTAAGGAAATTTATTAAATTATCCTTGGTCTTAGGTGATTATTTTACACGCCAAAAACGCTAGTGATCTCACAAGATAAATCTTTACTGAGAGAAATAAACTTTTACAGAAAGGAAGCTTTCCTAAGTCCTATTTTATTAAGTTAATTTGGAAAAGAATCATCAGGTTTCCCAATGTTAGCTGGTGCGGTTCGAAAGTATTGCACTATACCAGCATCTTCTGTCTTAGTAGAATCTACTTTTAGTGAAGCAGACATTATTCAAAGAAAAGAAAGAAGTAGCCTTTCATCAAAACACTTAAGATTTACTTAATTATTTTTTAAGAGTGCAAAAAGACGCCCTTTACATAATCAACTATTTGTAAAAAGAAATCTTATAAATAAAGAAAATTAAAAAAAAAATCATTTAACTTTCTTTTGACTTTCCATTGGGATATGAGTAGAAAGTGTAGGGAAGTAAGGTCAACTATTAGGTTTTTACGAGACATTAAATTATAAATTTAATGTCTTGTAAAAACCTAAAGAACATGATTAATTTTGAAATACTTTCCTCTCTCCGGAAATTGGAAATAGATTTAATTTAATCCAATCCACTTCCCGGAAAGTTGGAAATTTTTTTTTGCCTTTAAACTATATAAATAAAGTATATAAACTATAAGTATAAACTTAAAGTATATAAAATAAAGTATATAAACTTTAAACTATACAAATAAACTATATAAATAAAGTATAGTTAAATAAACATTTTCAAATATAAATACATTTAATTTGCAAACACTTCCCAATTCAGAGGAAACTACTTTCCGAAACTGGTTAGAAAGCGAAATCGAACAGCCCAACTTAAAATACAAAATCTTTGATTCACATGGAACGTGTAAAATAAAAACGGCGCACCCGAAACTGTTTAATTCTTTATAATCAACAAGTTTCTATTATGATGCAGCAACAAGCTTGCAACGTTTACAGTTGTAGGCTCGTTAATTACACTTTGCATAGAGTACTTCTCTAGTATACTGGTACAAAAGCATGTTTAGTTTGTATGATTCATAAACCAGCAACAATGCATTTTTCAAGAAACACAATTTAAAGATCTTTTCACATTTAATTTAACATATACATTATTTCCTTCCATTTTTTAAATTAATGACAAATAAAATTCCATTATCAAGATAATCTTATAATCTTAAATATTTTGATAATCTTAAAATATTTTGAGCAGGCCCGGCGGACGGCAGGTACAATGAGTGATTTTCACCCAGTTGTCAAGGCTTCGAAGACGCCAAATTTTCACAAATACTTATTTTTTTCCTGAGAGTATAAAAATGTATAAATTTATAAGAATAGTTATATAAAAATTGATATACTTATTTTATATAGATTAAGTTATGATTAAATTATGATAAAAACTTTAATATCTCAAAAAAACTTTATATAAACTTTATTAAATTTATTATTTATAAAATTAAGTTTATATAACTGTTAAACCGTTAAGGGATATGATGGGAAAGCCACATCAATGCTGCAAAAACTCTTAGGTTAGAAATGCCAACAATTTATGAAGCACTAAAAGATGGGGCTAAGAACGCTTACAAAACAGACGTAGAAATCACACCAGAGCCCGACTGCTTTAAAAATAAGAAGCTTTGATTTTTTTTGTTCAAGTAGTAAGAGTAAGAAAAAGCAAGGGCTTCTTTGACTAACCTGAACAAAATTTGGAAGAAAAAACCTGAAAAAACAAACCTAAACAAAACTGGGAAAAAACATGAACTAAAAGGAAAAATATAAACAGTTTAATAAAATATTTAAATGTGTTACTATTGCACATTCTATTGCAATACTATTGCAATAAAAGATTTAATGCTTTTAATGCATCTTTTGCACCTTTTATCTATTTTTTTTTAAGCCTTTTGTTCAATATTAAAAAGTTCTTACAACAGATGTTTTAAAATCTTATCAAAATCTATGCATTGGAAAGTAAACTAGCATACAAAGGAAAAAAGGATATTTCTAGCGAAGAATTAAGTTTTAAACTAACCTTCTTTCTCCTTGTTTTACTAAAAACTTGAATCTTGAAAATGCTTTAAAATACTTATACGCGAACAATTTGAATGTAATCTATTCAAATGCATCTATCGCTAACAGGCCCGATTTACACATGTCCAGAATAGGCAGCCTCTGCGAGGCCAGATCCTCTGAAGCACAAAAGGTTCCACTAAGTAAACAAAAAGCTTCAAAACGTCGAAATTGATTTGAAAGTGGCGAATAAACACTATAGCTTCTATTACTATTTTCGGACAGAAGGTTAAATCAAGTTTTAAAAAATTTGAAAAAGAAGCTATGATAATACTGGGCACCCAAAAGTACTCGGTTGACTAGAAATAAAAAAGAGCGCGCAAACGCCAAAAAATAACAGCAACAAAAAACAACAAAAGACAAACTGACGTTTATTAAGGAATCAGACTTCACTTGGAGAGGACTTTTAGCTGAACTTGAAAGGTTAAGGCAAGTTTAAGTTCAACTTTTCTCTCCTTTTAAATTCCTCGTCCGTCTTCTAACTATGGGTTTTTTTGCAACCACATTACGCGCCCAAAAACTTTTATAAATCTACCTAAGCGATGCACACATTCATTTTTCAAATGAATGTTTGCATCTCATTTTCTTTGCTCCAACTTTGATTAAAAGGGGTACTGGTGAAACCAGAAAACCAAATCATATGAATTTTCTTTTGATTATTCAATAAAAAAACCTGATTCTACATTCCCTAGTTTCAATATTGTTCTGAAGACGTTTCTCTATGCTACTTTTAAAAATTATTCAGGAGGAAGTTCTTTTTAAACTTTAAAAAAGATGAAAAATCGCTGTAGGTCAGAAACGCCTGTACGCTATAGGCGTTCTTCATATTGAAAATATTAAAAAAAAAAATCATTATAGAAGGTGTGACTGATCATTTCGCTGATTAAAATACCCGCCACAAGACTAAAAAAAAGTAATTTACTTAATAATGTAATTATAAAACCTAGATAAAAGTTTTGTAATATTTAGAGATATCTATGTTTCGTTTTACACTACTGATTTGTTAAATATACGTAAAATGCAAAAATTTGGTTGTCTCTTTTTCCTATGATTAATTTATTATAATCACATTTACTTGTTAGTTTTTGGCTTAATGCAGTAATATTAATTAAGTAAGCTATATGTTAAAAAAATAGCGTTAAAGTACAAATTTTTTTTTCCTCGGTGAAAGGTGGGGAGGGAGGGGGAAGTGTGAGATTGAGAATGCATTGAGAATTTTCTCGAACTACCAATAACAATTGTTAGTGCCGAGATATCTTCTTCGAATTTGAAAATTATCAAAAATTATTTAAGATCAATTGTGGGCCAGAATTGGGTAAACAATCTTACAATGATTTCCATTTAAAGTAAAACTGATGCTGATTTAAATATTGAAGATTTGCGATGGAAATTTTCTCAAAAGAATGTTTGAAAAGTACTATTTTTAAGATAAATTACTTATAACCTTTTTTCAAAAAATTTGTGCGTAAATACATTAAAAAATTAAGAAAAAAATTTATTTTGGCGCCAAAGTTTTTTTTTCTCCTACCTTCGAAGTGTTTAGTGCCGGGCCTGATTTTGAGAGTGTAAATTCTTTTGCCCGAGTAGTAGGCTACTCGGGCAAAAGAATTTACACTCTCAAAATCGCTTTGATATCTTCAAATACTCAGAAGAGAAGTAAAATAAAATAAACTTTCTGTATTGATAATAACAGTAGTTTATCATTAATTTAATATTTATTTCAAAAACTCGTATGTTTCGATTTTTTGTTCTATTTTTTTCGAATTAGGTTGTGGTAACTTTCCCATTCTTACTTGATGCAAATTCAGGGGGTAATTCTAAGAGTAAAATAAAGAGGGAGAAGGGTTTTCTTAAAAAATGCTGGCTGCATTAAAAAAAGAATGTCCTCAAAACTCAAGATATGCCGACCAAAATGTGTCATATGCCAATAGCCAACTATATTTCTTAAAAAATCTACTATAAGTTGAAAATAGCCTTCTATGGTCCACTTTTACCACTGATTTGTCACTGATTTTACCACTTTTTGTCCACCAAGTTGATTTTAAGTTGGTCTTCATTTGAAGAATTTTTCCCTTCGGCTGACCGGGAATTTTGGTTCTCCAAATTTTCTATAAATTTTAACAATTGCCAAAACTTTGGACAAGACACAATTCGTTCAGTTTTGTTTAGTCTATTTGATTGTTAATAAAGTAAAGTTGAGCTAATATTACCAAACAATCTGGAGTAATTTTGTGACTACAGGTTAAGTTTTTTCCGATATTTCTAAGCAAACTCACTACTATGTGAATAAAGATTTTTTGAAATTTTCCTGATTCTTTACAATTCTAACTAAGGTACGAATTTTAGAATTGGATATGCCTACAAACAATTTATTTTGACTTACTGTTCATACGTGCAGTGGCGGATCCAGCATTTTTTGGTCTTTGAGATAGCTAACTTCCAGACATGGAGCAAACTCCAAACATTTATATGTTTATACTTATGTCAAATAAGGATGCTCTGCAAAAAATTGCGATGATTGGAGCTTAGGAACAAAAAAGCCCCAAAAATTTAGCTCTACCTGCCCCAAACGTGAGAGCAACAAGTTGATGAAATATTTTTTGTATTATTTTCAACTAGACTTATATTCATCGATAGATTTTAAGTATCATAGTAAAATATTTTAGCGTCCAAAAATTATGACCTTATAAAGTTTAAACCCCCCTCAATTGAGGGGGTTGCAAATTTTATATTGTCATAATTTTTGAACGCTAAAATATTTTACTATGATATTTAAAATCTATCGATGAATATAAGTCTAGTTGAAAATAATACAAAAAATATTTCATCAACTTGTTGCTCTCACGTTTGGGGCAGGTAGAGCTAAATTTTTGGGGCTTTTTTGTTCCTAAGCTCCAATCATCGCAATTTTTTGCAGAGCATCCTTATTTGACATAAGTATAAACATATAAATGTTTGGAGTTTGCTCCATGTCTGGAAGTTAGCTATCTCAAAGACCAAAAAATGCTGGATCCGCCACTGCATACGTGGCTTGCTACCAACAATTTATTTTGATGCTCTTATCATAAAATTTGAAACAAAATGATTTTACAATAATTATATTTATTATAATAATTATAATAAATAATGGGTTTACTTTTTTCTACCACAAATTGTTTTGGCCATGAATGAGTGCTCGGATACAAACAAATGCTACTGTGGATACACCTTGATAACCTTCTTGTCAACAAGATAACTGTCAACTTGATAACAACCTTGATAACCTATTGTGGGTAAACCTTGATAACCTTTATGTCCACAAGTTAATAAAATGAACCTCATTTTGTTTAGTATTAGGGTTTTACCATAAAAAAAAAATTAACACATTTATAAAGCATAGACCACGACGTTTAGAACAATGTTCTTGAAGTTCTTCGAATCCTATTTGTATAAGTTTCAATTAATCTTGAAATGTATAGCTGATTGATGATTCTGTAATAACTCTATTTGTTTTAACGTGGACATTAAAACTACTAATTTGGCAATAAATGGTTCCAAACAAAACACTATTTATATTATTAAAAATAGTATACTATTTTTAATAATATAAATAGTGGTTATAAATATATTTATATTACTTGCTATTTTTGGCATAGCATTTAATGAACGATTATATTTCGAGGGGTTGAAAAAGCTTTAAAACTATGCATTGATGATTTTTTACAAATATAAATGAACTTTATTCTAAGTTATCTAAATTTAATTTGTTTGAGTGTGGCTTTAGAACCAAAAAATAGAGCAATAAGTTTAGTTTCATGTTTCAATAATTTAACTTTACCAGAAATACTCTGCTATACTCTGTATGCTATCAATAGATAGACGCTTTTTTAGTGAGTTCCATCATTATTACTCTAGAGTCCTTAATACAAAGAGGGTGGGAATAAAAGAAGGAGAGGGGGTAATTTTCATTGAGATCTAATAATAGGGGGGTTTTTGATAAAAGGGGGTCAGAAATTTTCTGAAATCTAATAAAGGGGAAGGGGGTTGTACTTATAGTTTATAATTTATAAATCAAAAATGTTTTTTACAAAACAAGCATAAAACTATTTGGCTTGCGGTCAAATGCGCATTTTCTAACAGTTGTTTTATCATAATTTCAATAGGATTTAATATGCTGATATAAGTTTTATACTTTGGTGAGAAATAAACCAAAAGCTCATTTGCGACAAATTGAAATTTACTAGGTCGATGTTTTATAAAGCCTTTTTCCTGTTTTTGTTTTTATTGGTGATTGAAATAATTATTTTCTAATTTTTAAGGCCAATTTTCACTAATTTTTTTTTTTAGTTTTGAAATATAACTTTTTTATTGATAGCAAGAAAAAATTAAAAAAGTGGAGCGGGCTTAATAAGTTTAGGGTGGGTGGGAGAATTTTCTGAAAACTAATGAACTCCCACCTCCGCCCACTCCTTTTTTTTTTTGTATTAAGGACTTGAGAATAGGCGTTTAATAATTTTTTACTATATTTTAAGAAAAAATTTCTGATAGAACTCTGAGTTGTTGCTAACTTTACCAACTAGTTGTGAATTGATCTGAATAGTTAGATATTTATTTATTAGTAAGACTTTCACATTTTCTTTTAAAACCAAAATCACTAAAAACTTTTTTTTTTTTGATATTTCAGATAAGGTATTCTAATGCAATGCAAAAACCTAAAATTTGTTTGTTTAAGCTTCTGTAAAATAAGAATGTTTGCAAAAATTGCTGTGATTGGAGCCTTGAAACAAAAATACCTCTTGCACCCACAACCCACAACAAACAGTTAAACACCCACAACCCTAAGAGTGAATGTGAATGAGTTACTAAAATATTTTATTCAGTAAAAGGTATCCAGAGTATGCCCAAAGAACTGCCTTGCAAAAAAAATTATAGAAAATTTTGACTATTCTTTGTTAGAAATAACTATTTAGAGTAAATATTGTTCATTGAGTAAGTTATGTCCATACTAAAAAAAAAAGAGTTTTCAAGCACTTTTTATACCAGTTTTGGTAATGTTGTTATTCAGCTCATCTGTGCAAAAAAATAGTTTTTTAGTTGACAGAATCTGTGTATTATAGAATTCCCTTAAAAACTTCGCAAATTTTCAAAATGGAGTACATACGTTACAGGTCAACTATTTGAACTGTTTTTTTGTGATTTGTAAATACCTATTATAAGGTTTTTCTTCCCTGGAAGTTGTTATCCTTACTTTACCATATTTAGTGAGAATTAGCAGAGTGAATTTTCTGATTTTTTCAAAAATTCCCCTTAAAAACTACACGAAACATAATTGCATTTATATGGATGAAAAATTTCTGAAAGTTCTAAAAATTTTTCTTATTATATCAGAAATCAGTGTAGTATGATATATAAAGAGGCTTGCTATGTCTAACAAAAAATAGCATTTTAACTAATAAAGTCCCTTGAAAATTACACAATTTCCCTCTTAAATACTATATTATATTAGGTAAAATATACCTCCATAAACTCACTTAGAATACCCAGGAATAGAGAGAATGCTTATACTGATCTTTTTTAACTAAGAAATTGTAAAATGGTTATAACTGGTACCTTTCTATTCATTTTGTGCTTAATCTCTAATCAAGTATGTATTTTCTTTATTTTTAGTGTTCCAGACAATAAATCGAGAAAGATTCATGAATATCCTAGGAACAATGTGGAACAATTGGGCATCCGCTGCCAATATCGTAGTCGCTGCTAAGAGAGTTGGTATAAGTAAGAATGGTCTTAATGTTGATGATATGCAACAGGATAAACTTGTACAAGCAGCTCTCCTTTTTGATAAAACTGATGATGTTTTTCTACAATCTTCTACTCCTAAGCAAGAAGTGCGACCTCAAAGGCAACAACTCCAAGATCACAATCTAAAGTTGCCCAAACAAAAGGAAGGTATGGTTTAGCCGAATATTGGAAATCAATGTATGAAAAGTCACAATCATTCATTGAGGAATCATACAAGAAAAGTGGCTTCCCTCGAAGGAGAAAAACAGAAAAAAAATCGTGATTCAGAGGAGAAAAAGAATTATAAGCTTCAAGAAAAAGAACTGTTTTATCGTTGCAAACTGCAATGCTCTTGTGTAGAAGAATGTCTTGCAAAATCTTTAAAAGAGTGTTTGCAATACCATTCCATTCTTAAATCTGTATGTACTAAAATGGCTTGTCGCATTGATAACAAAAAGCCGACAATGATTCTCCCTGCATCTGCAGCATCATCCTCTGATTCTTTAGTTTAATCAATTTGCAGTTGGTGTTAGAATGGCAGCTGGTGTTAGAATTTTTAATTTAATCGCAACGGCAAAAAGATTTTTTTTTCTCATTGCGCTGTACCTGCAAACATAGTTTAACTTTTGATTTTTAGTGTCCTATAGGCATACACAAAAAACACACTGACATTAAAAACGTTTTAAGTTCTTCATGACTTTGATTAAATAAAGTTTAAAAATACTTTAAACTTAGTTTTAAATTTGCAGGTATTGTGCATAAATAATTTAAATGCATAGACTTCTTTTCACATTTCAAATGATTCTATTATTGAAAGTTGAAAGAAGTTCTATATTTAAACGAAAAAATAGAATCAAAACATTTTTTAACAAACTTTAATTAAACATTAAATAATGCATCCGCTCTCTAAACAAACTGAACTGCGTTTCGGCTCTCGGATCAAACTAATTTTTTTTTCTCTCTCTTCTCTTCTTTCTTAACAAATTAACATAAAATAAAATATCTAACTATTACTAGTCAATATGTCTATATTTTTATTAATTTTAACCTGTTAAACAAAACATTGTCGTTGTTGCTTCAGAGGATGCAAAATTTAACTCTTTTGGAGAAAAGAGAAATAATAACTTTACCAAAAAAGATTTGTCAAGGAGTATTAAAAAAACGCGAAGACATTACTTTGAACCTTGAAAACAAATGACGAAATTTGAAACTTTGCTTGTGAAATTTCATTATTTACAGCAGAAACTTTTTTTGATCAAAACTTTGTATTTTTTGTGTAGGTACCAAGGGCGATCCATAAAAAAGAAAAGGAGAAAGGAGGCGATCACCCCCTGCCCCTGCATCATTAGATTTTTTGGAAATAACTGTTTTTGTAAATTAATATAAATAAAAAAGCATGTTGTTTGAAAACGGAAGTAAATTAGAGAGGCTGTTTAAATGGAAAGAGAAATTTTAATAGAATTGTGTGGTGGAAAAAAAATCAGACGGTTGGGATATTATTACATGACGTAACCTCATAGTTACATAGATTAAAGCAGTGTAAGACTAATTTTTTTAAAAAATTGACTTAAAAAGTTTTATGATTGGTGGGCCAGGCTGCTCACAAATTACTAAACTTGAAAATCGTACCCATTTCTCCCCCCTAAATAAAAAGTGGCGAACTTTCACTCAACAAAGCTGCTCAATCATTCCGCACACCAGTAGCAACTCTTTAGGCGTGTCAACGGTGCAGCTGAAACAATTGGCAGTGGTTCAAATAACATTTTGAACAACTGTCAACTGTTTCAGCTTCATTTGGTCACCGTAACATTTTGAATCAACTCTGGTAGATACACTCATCAAATGTTCCCATTAGGGCTTTAATAGAACTCACAATGACGTCATCACTTTATCAATTCGCTAGGAAAAAAAGTATAACGTTATTGGAAAACTTTGAGTCGTATCATCAAATTGTGAAGTGAAGATCGCTGATCGGAAAGAAAGTAGAAAAAATAAGGACCACTCCATATCGGAAAAAAACTCGAAGATCTGAGAAGTCTAAAAAAATATATGGCAACAAGACATACAGAAGTTCCCTGAAAGTCACTAACAGGAATTCAGCTAAGCCCAAAAACGCGGTTGAAAACTACGTGAAAAAGGATAGATGATGAAACCTGCTGCTAACTTGAAGAAACAAAAAAAAAATTAATTTAAGTAGAAAAATATTTAAATTGAAAATAGTTGTTTTTGCGCGGGTCCGGGCGGCATCAAAGCCTATATTGAATTAAAAGAAGAAGGGTCAAAGTTTATCCATATGTATTCAGATTTTTACAGAAACATACAGAATTTAATAAAAGTCACATTCAAAGATGCTAATATTTCCTAGTCTAAGAAGTTATCTTTCTCTGCATTTTTACGGCATGAAATGTAATTTTATAAAACATTTAACAATAAACTCTGACTCTGACAATAAACCCTTGACTGTTTGACGCTCGTAGGTCACCGATTTTATCACTGATAAAATCGCTGACCTAAATCGCATATTTTTCAGGATATTTTTGGAATTCCGGATATATCTTTCAAATTTTATTTTTTCCGGATATCCAAATAGATTTCTGGAAATAGATTAAAATATTTTTTGTCGTTTTATAAATAAGACAGTAAAGGTATCGTTCTTCAATTAACCTACGCTATAATTAGTTAGTTTACGCATAATTTATACGCGTGTGCAACTAATATTTTCTCTTTTGTACGCGTATATTTATTATTAATTATTTTGACTATTTAACCTAAATAACTAGTATAATTTATTTCAATAATTTTTTTAATATTAATCTATAAACTCTGTTTAAATAAGATTGAAACAATTTTCTTTTATATTAAAGAATTCCTACCAAAACCTAAACCCTCAGTCAATAAGTTTACACTCCACTGCGCCTATCCCCATTTAAGTCAATCAATGTATGTATACTCCACTATGAATGCGATTTTAACAGTAGGTTTATGTACGTATTCATATATTCCTCATGTATATTGCACATATTCTATGAAACTTTGAAAAGAATAAAAAAAGATAAACAACAATAGTAGTTAAAAAACATAAAACTACTTCGAAATAAAACTTTAAAAAAAAAGAACAATAAAAAAAAAAAACTTCTCTATACAGGATTCTTAAAAGAAACTTAAAAAAAATGACTTCTCTATGGAAGACTCGAACTTGCAACTACTTTCAGCCGCGACTCTTTACCACTGCACAGTGGTTTGAAATAATCAAATTGTGGCATTAATTCAAGATTTGTGAAAATCCGATATAAAAAGTTCTGATTATGCAAGATTGTTGCAAATTAATCATTATTTCATCCTGTGGAAGAACTTTTTTTTTAAGACCACTAGGCGTTTTCCCGCAGATGCTCAAAGTTGCCGTTTTTTAAAGAACAATTATTTAGTGAAAAAGCATTACTTTCGAACTTTTATTTTATTTCTTAAACCGCACCAGTGAACTACCATATATTATATATCAATCGGAAGAATATTAAACAGGGTTTCAGAGTTTATTGTTAAATGTTTTATAAAATTACATTTCATGCCTTAAAAATGCAGAGAAAGATAACTTCTTAGACTAAGAAATATTAGCATCTTTGAATGTGACTTTTATTAAATTCTGTATGTTTCTGTAAAAATCTGAATACATATGGATAAACTTTGACCCTTCTTCTTTTAATTCAATATAGGCTTTGATGCCGCCCGGACCCGCGCAAAAACAACTATTTTCAATTTAAATATTTTTCTACTTAAATTAATTTTTTTTTTTTTTTTATCTTCATAAAGCATGACTGTTATTTTCAATCAAATTGCATAATATTGTCATAAAAAGATATATTTGTGATAACTTTAAGATCTACTATTAATATAACCTCAAAAAACTTCCATTAAATTAACATAACCTCACAAGCTTTCGCAAATTGAAATAATTTACAAAAAATATTTTTGTCAATTTAAAATTGTGTAAATAAATAATAAAGTACAAATTGTCTTAAATGAAGTTTAAAAACAAAAATTTTGTGTATTTTATGACTGGTGATGTTATTAAAATGTCGGAATGTTTAAAATTTTTGGAGAAGAAGAATGTTATGAAAATCGAAGGCGCTCAAGAAAAAGAATTAAAAAAAAAAAAAATTAACATTACTAACCACGTACAAACAAAAAATGAAAGATGTTCAATACTCCAAATATAAATTTCACAGAAAGTCAATTTCCTGGTTAGAACATGAATTTAATTTTGAATTTAAGGAAGTTATCTGAAAACTCTCAAACGTATTAGAAACGCCATAATTTAGAGGAAGGGCGGCATACATTGTCTTTTAAAGACAAAGGAAAACGAGCTAAAAGAATAGCAACTTCTAATCTGTCGGAAAAAGTTGAATATGATACAAAGTATATACTCAAAACATCAAAATACACAACCAAACAAATAGTTAATAAGAACTGACAAAAAATCATCATGTCCATTCGACAAGATCAACAATGGCATATGATATCAATAAAAACATTGACATAGAAATAAAAATAATGTCTCGAGAAGAGGGACTTGCTTTTCTATTAAATTATGGTTTTACTATATCTCAGTACATGGCGATAAGATTAGAAAGCAAAGAGAGAGGTGCAGGTATTTATCCGCTTTACAGCGATATTTTGGAAACTAAAAAAAATATTTAGACCAAATAATATGCATATCTCTGACAAAGAAGGAAAATGTGCCATTACAAAATCTGCTCAAAAAATAGTAGAATCACAAGAGGCGCAAATTATATCTAAAATTGCTAATAATGAATTGAGTTGATTTTTGTTGCAATTGAGTTGATTTTTATTTGTCTCAATTGTCTCAGATGTTTGTCTCAATTGAGTTGATTTTTGTTGTAAATTTAATCAAAATTTCAATGAGTTATTTGAAAGTTCATCAGACAATTAGCTTTTTTTTGTTACCATTGTACCCTTAAGACTTCAAACATATGACTGGAATGTCTTTTGGGCAAACCCAACTCCTAATTCTGTTAGATTTTGCAGACGAATGATATTAAAGTATGCTAAAGAAGGTAAAGAACTTATTCTCGAAACAAATTTTTTTCTTAAACGGGAAATAAATGAACTTTCTGATATTACAATATGGCTACCAAATGAAAAAGTTCTTAACATCAAAAGCTCTTGGCTTTTAACAGCCATCGATGAAAAAGTTTTAGCGGAAATCACTGAAACACCATCTTATCAATTGTGTCCACTTTGTAAGGCAAAACTTTCTGAAATGAGTCACATTGAAAACTACACAAACAAATCATTTAACACTGAGAAAGCATTTTTACTCTTTGGAATAAGTCCGCTTCATTGCGGGATCCGTTTCATGTAATATCTCCTTCATTTGTTGTACAAATTGGATATTAAGCAATGGCAGGCAAAAGGAAGAATAAATTAAGGTTATGTAAAAGCTCGAAAAAGTCTTAGACAAAAAAGATTTTGGGAAAAATTAAATTTACACGTAGATAAACCCCATCCAGGTGGCACTGAATTTTGGATATATGTATAAATCTTATTGTCTATTTAAGAGCAATATTAATATAATTGTCTTATCAAATTCCAATCGATCCAATCAAATTTGAAAATTATTGTCTACAAACATTTTTAATTATCAATGAGAAATATTTATTGTAAAAAACTTCTACTTGTGTTTATAAAGTGTTAGCTCATGAAGCTCAAATCATGGTCAAATTTTGCCAGTTGGAGCTCAAATTTTGCCTCTTGGAACTTTTGGCGAAAATGTTGTAGAAAGTCTTCCCAAATGTCATAAAAAAGATCGTATGGATCATGCAAGAAAAACCTCAAGAATTAACAAGTTAACTGATGTTTTTTGTCGAGGTTTAGAAAAATCAGATCCTTATATTTCCAGTATTATTTTGAAATGTCGTTTGAAGTCTGTATGTAAATCAGTACAACCAGAAGAGGTCTTGCAACTTTTACTGAATGAAAATTCTACAAGAAGTAAGGATGTTAATGAAGAGGTTTTACCTGAACTAATTGATGTTTATCGACAATTAGGTTGCATTGATATAGAAGCCAATAGCAGCTTATCCGATAGCGAATAAATATTCAGCTATAACTTCGAAATTTACTTTTAATTAAAAAAACTCGAAACCATTATTATTAAATGATATCAGTGCTTCTATTTTGCATGTTTTTTCTTATTCCGCAAGTCCCCTTACTTGGGGAAAACCTCTTTTGTATTAAAAAAAATAATTCTTTTGATTATATTTTTAAACTAACAATTTTATTTTATGTATGTTAAGGCAGGCCTCGGCGGGAGTAAATGAGCGCGAGAGCAGAGAAAAGCTCTGCTAAAACCAACATGGCGAGTCATACGAGCTGCTCTTCTAAACTGCTTTTTACGAGAGCTTTTAGTTTTTGCACAAGCTATCTGTTTATTTATATAAGTATTGCTTATTAAATACAGAATTCAGTTTTATACTTGTTATTAGCATATGTTTGTAACGTTAATGTTACAATAATATACACATAACAAGAGTCATTTATTGCGCCGTGAAAAAATTCTTAAGACCTAAGATTTTTTTAACTTTGCAAAAACCGTGCCTGTTTATTATCCAATCAATTAAATTTTTTTGACTTTGCGTTTTTCACTTTAGTTACAATAATATCAAAAACTTTAGGGAAAAATAAAAAAAACTTTTGCGAGAGCTGTAAGTTGCTCCCGTAATGTGTTTTAGGGGAGTATGGGCGAGAGCGAGAGCTAAAGCTCTTGCATCCCGCTGAGGCCTGTTAAGGAATATATAATTGAAAGTAGTTGTTCTTGGGCGGGTCCGGGCGGCATCAAAACCTATATTGGATTAAAAGAAGAAGGGTCGAAGTTTATCCATACGTATTCAGATTTTTACAGAAACATACAGAATTTAATAAAAACCACATTCAAACATGCAATTATTTCATAACCTAAAAAGTTATTTGTTCTTGGGCGGGTCCGGGCAGCATCAAAACCTATATTGGATTAAAAAAAGAAGGGTCGAAGTTTATGCCGGGCGGCATCAAAACCTATATTGGATTAAAAGAGGAAGGGTCGAAGTTTATCCATACGTATTCAGATTTTTACAGAAACATACAGAATTTAATAAAAACCACATTCAAACATTTAACAATAAACTCTTAAAGCCTGTTTAATATTCTTCCGATTGATATATAATATATTGGAGTTCACAGGTGCGGTTTAAGAAATAAAATAAAAGTTCGAAAGTATTGCTTTTTCAATAAATAATTGTTCTTTAAAAAATGGCAACTTTGAGCATCTGCGGGGAAGCGCCACGTGGTTTAAAAAAAAAATTATTTTAGAACATGAAAATATGATTAATTTGCAACAATCTTGCATAATCAGAACTTTTTATATCTGATTTTCGCAAATCTTAAATTAATGCCACTTTTTGATTTTTTCAAACCACTGTACACTTTAAACACTAGGCCGCAATTTTACTATTTTGAAATTTAAAATATTTAAACATTTTTTGCGTGCAAATCATGTTAAGATTATGTACATAAAATTTATATTATTATGTTTTATATTAAATAATTCCTTTATTAAATGATATAACAATTTGTGTGTTCAACTAATAAATCTCTTTTATAATACATGAGATACTCTTAGTTACACAAAATTCATTTTTATTTTCGGATTTTTCCGGATATTTTTTAGAAAGGTTTCCCAGATATTTTTAGGAAGAAATTTTCCGGGTTTTCAAAATATGACCAGGATAATCCCTGTTTTATACAATCACAAAATAAACGAAGCCTGACGTTTTGCCAAAAACTATTGAAAAAACGAGTTTTGTCTATGATCTGAAAGCATGATGGTCCGCCTATCTTGCATCATGCCATCACTCAAGAAGTATAATCAAATGGTATCAACAAAATGGCGTAAGTTTTATTTCAATAGATATGAATCCAGAAAAAGTACTACAATTTTGTCCCATTAAAAAATTTCGGCCAAACACGAAACGAGAGCTTCGTAAAAAAGGCAAAATTATGGCGGACATCAATTGGTTCCGCTGAATTAGAGGCGTGGCATAACGAAATTTTACAAAAACTGTTCGAAATCTCAAGCGTGGTCCACACTAAATTAAGAAAATACTGTGATCAGCTCAAAGTTGAAGATAAATTTGCTTTAAAACAAATCAAATTTTTAAAAATAAAAGGTTCTTGAAATATTTTAAAAATTCCATGGGTCATTATTATTCCGGACAGTTTTTAAAAAGAAGAGTAAAGTAAACTTTATACAGTATAGACGAATTAGGAGACCTGGTGTCATCTGTTTTTCAATCAAGATTGGCAGATTGGCAGTACATCTTTTATTTGTAGTTCAGTCATCAATGGTAAAGATTTTGAAATGTTTATGTTGTTGTTATGGTGTAAGTTAAACAAAAACATCTAAATCTATATGTATTTACCTCGGATAATTTTGACAGATCAAGGCAAACAAAATATGTAAATACGTTACTAAAGTCATGAAATCGTATTGTTATTTTGGTTATAAATGTATTCGAAACATTATTGTAGGTTTCTAGTTTAATGCGTGTAATTAGATCATCAATTAATTCATCATGAGAAGTAGAACAAGGGAGAAGTGGGACAGCCCAAAAATTCAATTAGGAGGGTCTAATTACTGTTTACATCTTATGAGGTCTTAATTTCTGTTTAAGAAATCTCATTGTTTACATTTAATGTAAACAATGAGATTTCTTTAATTAACATTATAATTTTTGGTAATATGTTGTTAGTTACTCGCTCTAACACCTTGCTCACACATGTCACACTTTACCCCAATGGCACGGTTCCTCTAGAATCAAAAAAAAAAATAATATAGGAAATACCACGAGGATCGTTTTTTTTTTAATTTTTAACAATAAAATATAATAAAATCTTGTTTTTAAGGGATATTTGTAAGAAGACTTGTTTTCATTCTTCAATTTAGTAGACTATTTTATTAATCTTGTCTTAAAAATTTTTTATATATTTCCTTAACCTAAAGTAAAAATACTTGTGTTTGTATTCGGAAAATGCCGATTGAATATATTTGTACTTTAATTTAAATGTTTCAATTTCATATCTTGTTGTACGTGAATATATATATATATATATATATATATATATATATATATTTTTTTTTTTTTAATTGTTTTTTTAACATCTTCGCTTCCAACAAGGCTGCAAGCAGCCACTAATTAAAGTTGGAAGTTACTGAAAAAGAAAAGATGAAGATTGTAGAGCAAGATAACGATTGAATAAGGAAAGCAAAATGAAGGAAGCGAATTCCAAAGAACTGATGTTCGAGGAAAAAAACTAGACGAATAAGCGTTTTTGGAGCACTTAGGAACAGTCACAGAAAAAGGATGACACTTAATTAAATGACGAGTAACACGAGAATAAATTTTAGTTGACGGCACAAGAGACGCAAGCTCTTTAGAATAGTGCCCATTATAGTATTTGCAGAAAAGAGAAAGAGAAGCAACATTACGACGATGTGATAATGGTTGGAGGTTGGCTGCAAGAGCAGGTCCAACTATGCTTACAATGCGTTTTTGCACCTTGTCTAAAAGAGAATGGGCATCATTAGAAGATCCGCCCCAGATATAGCAACAGTATTCCATACAAGGCCAGATTTGAAATTTATAGAGATAGAGAATAAAATCCGAAGTAAAAAAGTGACGAGCTCGATACGGAGATGCAACCTTAGCAGATGCTAATTATACAACTGATTTGATATATGGTTTCCAAGAAAGATTGGAAGTAAGAGTTAATCCTAGAAGATGAAGAGTAGGTGACTAATTGAGTACATCACCGTTCATAAATATAGGAAGATCTAAATTATTGCGATAACGATTGGCTGAAAAAAATTGAGTTTTATCTGAATTAAAGTTCACCAGCCACTGTGAGTCCCATGCTGTAGCAGAAGTGAGATCCTTTTCAAGCTCAAATGCCCCCTCCAAGCAATCAGAGGGTGTTGGTTTCTTATCACGACAAGAATAAATGGTAGTATCATCAGCAAACAATGCCACCTTAGATGTGAGAATATCTGGAAGATCGTTAATGTAAATTAAAAAGAGTATAGGGCCAAGGATAGAACCTTGAGGAACCCCTGAAGTTACAGAATAAGAAGAAGAGTGTTGTTCATCGAGGACAACTTTTATTCTACGATTGGAAAGGAAGGTTTCAATAATTTTAAAGATGTTGCCGGATACACCATAAGAAGAAAGCTTATGGAGAAGACCAGCATGCCAAACTTTATCAAAAGCTTTTGAAATGTCAAGTGCGATGGCCTTAACCTCTCCACCTTTATCTAATGCACGATAAAACCTGTCAGTTATTACTGTTAGCAAATCAGCTGTAGAACCAGAAGATCGAAATCCATATTGATGATCAGAAAGTAAGTTATTAGATTCAAGATGAGAAATTAAGTGTTTGTTAATTAACGATTCAAAAACCTTGCTTATGATAGGAAGAAGACTAATGGGACGGTAGTTAGACGAATCAGATCGCTCTCCAGAATTTTTGAAGATAGGGATAACAGATGCTAGATAACAGAGTCTAGGCAGGAAATCGCTTTAGATACAGATGCTGGAATGATATGAATGTCAAGCAATGGATCAACCTGTTTGTTGGCAATATCAGGTAGAACGCAACTAGTGGAATCAAGAGATGATATTGATGAAAAGTTTTTAGCAAACAATTCGGCTTTGTCTTTAGGTGAGGTGACAAAGTCTGAACCATACAAGAGAGGCGGAACTAGAGATTTGCCCTTATTATTGATATTATTAAAGATTCTCCAGAAGTCACCCGAGCCTAATTTTTGAGATGAGATACGAGATTTCATGACCTAAGAATAGCGGGTTTTGGCGTTTTTTTCTGGAAAGACGTCTGTTTTCTGGAAAATTGTTTTGCTGATAAATATGGAAGTAACGGTTTCGATTGGCAATTGCAGCAGCACAGTGTGAGGAAAACCATGGAGGAGAGTGAGGCTTGACCTGGAATTGTCGAGAGGGAATAAAAGATTCCATGCCAGCCTGGATCCACAAAGTTATGTAAGCAGCACATTTGTCGACAGAAAGACGAAAGATTTCTACCCAAGGGCCATCACGAAGAAAATTACGGAAAGAATCCCAATCAGCTTTACTGTAGTTGTAAGAGGTTCGATAATAGGGGGATTCAGGTGATGAAGAAGTATGAGATATTAGTTTTAGAGAGATCAATCTGTGATCAGAAGAACTTATGGGTGAATGTGGAGAAACTGAGCACTGACTAGGATCAGAAACAAGACATAAGTCGAGTAGAGAAGGTAGATGATTCGGGTTGTCAGGAAAGCGAGTTGGAAGGTTGACTATTTGAGTTAAAGATTGAAAAATGCAAAA
Organism: Hydra vulgaris; assembly: GCF_038396675.1. Classification (NCBI taxonomy): domain Eukaryota; kingdom Metazoa; phylum Cnidaria; class Hydrozoa; order Anthoathecata; family Hydridae; genus Hydra; species Hydra vulgaris. The sequence continues at coordinate 54,727,801 of NC_088922.1, read as the reverse complement.
GTTGTGGGCTTTAATGCCTGCAGAGTCACTGACACTAGAGCCAAGCCATTCAGAGTGGTGAGCATTAAAGTCACCGACAACAACTATATTAGCTGATGGATAATTTATATATATATATATATATATATATATATATATATATATATATATATATATATATATATATATATATATATATATATACATATATACATATATATATATATATATATATATATATATATATATATATATATATATATATATATATATATATATATATATATTTTAATGTTGAACTGCTGCGTCCAGCTGTTTCAAAAAGTTTCAACTCCATTGTCACGGTTAAGAAGTATAGGAGCGTATTTTTTTTTCTGGAATGTTGAGACGTAGTTAATTTCCAGCGAATCTCTAAGTTTACATTCATCTCTGATTTTATCGCTAGAGTTTTCGGATGTGACTAATCTTTATTTTAATTTGTATTTTAATTTGTGTTTGAAAATCTAGAATTAACGTATTTGAATATGTATTTGTATTTGATCAAAGGTATTTGCCCGCAACCCTGATTATGACCGAACAATAGCTTTAGACTTTTTTTCAACAGGTTTTTCTATTGCCTAAAAAAATTTTTATTTTCAATAATTTTTCAAAAAATCTTTTATTACCACTTATATAATTTTATACACAAATATAATTTCATTAAACTAATACAAGATCTAAAGAACAACATTTTGGAGTCTTTAGGTTGATACCGCTCATTAGAGGTAACTAGAACCTTGTTGTAGAAATTTTTTTTGTAAAGTGGTTTAATCCACTTTGAATTCTAGTTCTGATTTATTCTGTTGCATATTAACTGCATATTTCTTAACACAATATTTTTATCGTATTTCATACAAAGTCTCTGGATTTCGATCGAGAAAGAACTTATTTAAATTCTTATTATAATCTGGACAAGCGATCGTGATTTCAGAGAAAAAATTTTTCGATTTGGGTTTTTTAGCTCAGAAACATTTTCACATCATGTTACGTCAAATATTCTATGCAATTATGAATGTTGCCGAGAATTATTTTTTATTATAACATAATCTGAAAAATAAATATTTATAATTATTTCTTATTAAGAAATAACTCCTTCAAAAACTTCTAACTTCTGTCATAATTTAAAGACCAGATTGTTTGATGTAATTATAATTCAGCAAAGTATCTTACAGACACAACAATATTTTTAAACCAACTAAACTGCATTAAAACTGAGTAAAATAACTTTGAACGATAACTGCATAGATTTATATACCATACTCTTCTTTACTTTTTTTTATTGCATTTTTATTACTTTTTATAGCTTTTTCATAGACCAAACATTTTTGTTAAGGTAACATTTTTTTCATTAAATATGACATACGAAAATTCCCTTTGAATAAATGATTATTAAAGACTATCAAAACTTCTTCATAAAAAATGAATGAATTAAAATGAAACAAAAACTTAAATGAATATTTTTAAATAAATTGATAACTTGTCGAAAACAAAAATCTTTTATTTTTTACATTGTGTAAAAAAAAACGGTACCACGAAAAAGCAAATAAAGAAGTAAATAAAACATTTTTACTGACTTTTAAAAAATTTAACTAAGAGCTTAAAATATGAAAAATATCTTTCAAAAAAATAATAAAAACATTTAGGTTAACTTTAAATAACAACTTCTACAAAGGTGTATTTTATTAATGTAGCATGCTACAATGTTTCATTTAACACCCTTGTAGTAAATAATATATTTTGCAACATTGAATTTACAGTTCTAATTTACTTTATAAATTCATTTTAAATCAAAAAATTTTTAAAAAGTTGTAATAAAATGGGAAGAATCAAGTTATAATAGATGAAAATATAGTAAGATAAAATATAGTAAGTGGTTGTAGCGAGAAAATCAGAAAAAAAAAGTTTTATCCTGCATAAATTTTTTTTTTTTAATTTTTGTAAATTACTTTTTTATATAAGCAGTTGAGTCTGACTAGGTCACAAATGTGAGCATGAAAATCACTCATCATTTAAATCATTTATTACATTTGGTTATTTAAGTTTTATAGTTCCAGGAGTGCAAAAAGATTCGTTTTACACTCCCAAAACTAAAGTTGCAATAACCTTTTGAAAGAAGTTACAAAACAAAACGTATTATTTAAGTAATTTTTAGTTTTTAATGTTGATGTGTTATTTTTCTGTTGTTTTTTCTGTTGGTGTGACATTTTTCTGTTTTCATGCTTGATCGTGTCTTGTTTTTCGTAAATTAAGTTTTATTGTTGTTGATGTTTTTATTTTTGTTGTTATTGTTGTTTTTGTTGTTGTTGCTGTTTGAGTTGTTATTTTAGTTTGCTAGATGTTGTTGCAGTTTAATAAATGCTGATGCTGTTAAGCTGTTTTTGATTTCAAATTTGAGTTTAAAATGTTTTTGTTGCTTTCGAAATCATTTCGCGATTCTGGAACTAAAATCTGGCGAGGGTTAAATAAGTAATTGTAAAGTAGCAAATGTAAGCAGAGAAATAAATAGATGAAACATTTTAAAAGTCCTTAGCATCTAGTGTACTGCAGTTTATATAAAGCTTAAAAACAACAACATTGAAATTATTTGTCACAATTAAATGTATCAAACGCATCGTTATAATTGATTATGGAAATCACCCAACAGGAGGTTTTAAGCATTTTACTGCTCGTTTAAAAATGAATGTTTTTTAAGCTAGCTATTCCTATCACTTCCATGTAAACTTTATATACATATATATAAGGAAAACATTATTTTTCTTTATAAAAAATAGTTTTTATAACAACTATAAGAAAACTATATCAATTACCATTTTCAGCTTGTGCGGCGAGTTGTTATCGTTCCTTAAAACGCTTTCGAAAATCAGCACGAAAGTATAAAAACACTGAAACAATTTAGTGTTTGTTCTTAAACAAATAATTGAATTGTATCTAGTAATCTCCCAACAGGACAGTTTAAATGCTTGAGAATTTCTCGACTTTCTTCTTAAAAGACTTTATATTTGCATATATATTTTTAAGTAATAAAAAACTTTTTTATAAACAAAGTATAAATATAATCAACTTGTTTAGCGTTTTATGTATAATCGAGTTTAATCTCTAATTTAAGCAATCAATAAAAAAAACTTAAAAACGTGAAAAAAATTTGACGCAGATAAAAATCTTTTTCAAACTATTTAATTGATTTAAAAAGTGCAATAATTACTCATTAACAACCTCATCAAGTATTATAGTTGAGTAAAACCGCATGATTTCAAGTCTCGCGCAGCGTTCCGGATTGACAAGATAATTGGAAACCTTTAATTATTATTTTTTTTATTCAAAATTCTTACTAACCGCAGCAAAGAAATATTATTTTTTCAAGTATTTATTTATTTAGTCTGTTTTAAATATTAGATAAAGCTAAATTTTAACAAAACTCCGATAGGCTTATAAAAAAATATATCGAAAAAAGGAGTTTTCTTTCTAAGAGATGATTATAAAATATGGAAACCCTTATAGAAAAAGAACATAAAAATTGACGTTTGATTCGAATTATATTAAATAATCTAAGAAAAAAAGAATTTACCACTGCGTTAATATTTCAAAGTAATTTAAAAATAATAAGGTATTATATTTTTAATGTAATTTTTAAAATATTTTTTTATTTTAAATTTTAGGTTTTTTACATTTTTTAGAAATATGTTGTTTTATTAATTAATAGCTGATATTTTCTTAATAAGATTATTTCGAGGTTACCTAGTTATATTTATAAACTTTTCCATATTAATCCTAATATAATTGTGGAAGATTTTAATTTTTTAAATATAAGATAGAAACCCCGGCTATTTCAAACTTATATTTTCAGGAAAAAAAAACTCAGAAGAATATTTAAAATAAGAAAATATTTTAAAAAATTGCATTTTTAAATAAGCGTTTATAAGAATAAAATTTTTTTATTTTTGAAAACTATAAATATATAAGCTGACCGGACCCGTAAAAATACGAGTCCTTGTAATTCTATTCCACCCCAACCTTTTCTATACTTTTACACTATATATACAACCCTCGGAATTAGGAAAAATGAGGTCTGCAATTTATTGCCGACCTCAAACTGTTAAAGAATGGCAAAAAAAAAAAACTGACGCAGAGGGGTTACCATAAAACATAGAAATGAGGTCAGCGATTTTTTACTGACCTCAAACAAGTTAGGGTCAGCATTGCCGAATGCCAATCCTAATTCCGAGGGCTGTAAATATATATATGTGTGTGTGTGTGTGTGTGTATGTGTGTGTGTGTGTGTGTGTGTGTGTGTGTGTGTGTGTGTGTGTGTGTGTGTGTGTGTGTGTGTGTGTGTGTGTGTGTGTCTATATATATATATATATATATATATATATATATATATATATATATATATATATCCTAGCTATCCGGACCCATAAAGTACGGATGTTAACCACACCGATCATTTCTATACTTATTTATTTATTTATTTAACTTATTCCAAAAGAGACTTATATAACAGTTTATTTTGTAAATCTGTAAGCAAATTTGTGCAGTGCATCTTTTGTATCCATACACATATAACTATTGTTACAAACAACAACTTTTTAGATTATAATATAGCATAATTAAATTGCGGTACATTTGATAAAACCATAAAATGTATAATACCTGATATTTGCGGTAACAAATAGAATTAGCTTCATCAATATTTATTTTAAGTTTACTTGGATATTTTGATCTGGTGATACGCATTTGTGACATTTTTTATTATTACTTGTAAGTTAAACAAAGACTGTTAAATCAGTGCTTATAAAGTTTTTAGCATTTGATTTTTGATACCTTAATTTGAAATGGGACGTGGTAAGCGTTTAACGAATGAAGAATAATCAGTACTCAAAGCGTACAACGATACAGGTTTATCTAATAGGGAAATTTCAAAGAAAACTAAAGATCTCCAAAAGTGGTAAATAGTTACTAAAATTGAGGTTAATTATGGAGCTTATAAGGAAAGTGGTGGCAAACGTAAAATTGATATTCGAGTTATTGTACGTCGTGTACTAAACGAGATATTTTACGTCGAGTACTAAACGAGTTATTGTACGTCGTGCTGCTGCTCAGCAGATGACTGCATCTCAAATTCTTGCTGATTTACAATTAACTGTAACTGTTCAACGTGTGAGACAAATCTTACATGAAGATCCAAACACAGTTTGGAAAAAGCGTAAACCAAAACCAAAACTTACTGTTTGTCATAAAGAATTTAGATTACAATTTGCAAAAGAACACATTTCTTGGCAGGAAGATTGGCATTCAGTTCTTTTTAGTGATGAAAAAAAGATCAATTTAGATGGTTCTGATGGCTATCAATATTACTGTCACAATCTACTTTGGTGGTGGAACTGTTATGGTTTGGGGGGCTTTTTCCTTTGCTGGAAAACTTCCACTGGCATGAATTTCAGCAAAAATGAATTCACAGGACTACATTGACTTATTAGAAATTAGTTTGGTTGAACATGGTGAAGAATTGATGAGTGAAAAATTCACATTTCAACAAGACAACGCTGCTATCCTTAATTCAAAGCTTACAAAAGCTTGGTTTAGAGAAAAAAATATTCACGTAATGGTATAGCCCAATTGAAAATCTATGGGAAATATTTCTAAAAAGGTTAATGCAAATGGTAAGCAATATGAATCCACATTGGACCTGAAAGCTCATAAAAGAGACGCTTGGAATGAGATCTTTACAGAAACTATCCAAAATCTTGTGACTAGTATGTCAAATCACATTTTTGAAGTCATTAAAAAATCAGGAAGCAATTTTTAGTTGCTGTAGAAGATAATAAGAAATAAAGCAATTTAATAATTGTTTCACTGCCATTTTTGTTAAATTAGAACGAAAAATAAAGGTGAGGCTAATTCTATTTTCTCCGCTGTATACAAAAATTCAAAAAAGAGTTTAAGCAAAGAAAAGTTTGTAATTATTATAAGTTTCTTTTATATTACACATGATCTTGTATATAACGTAACTTAATTGCTATGCAATAAAGCTAACTTAGCAAACCCTATTAAAAAGTATTGATTAATTGCAATCAGTATGAGAAACTTATAAAATGGTTTGTTTTTCTATTACATGCATAATTTCGAAAGCTCAGTGTTTTCGTCATCGAAATCGCATGCGTCATCAGTGTCGTTTCGCAGGGGTTCAAATCCGCTTCTTAACACAATACATTTTCAACTTTTTCAATTTTTTAATTGTTAAAATAAAATTTTAAATTTTTTGCTAGCTGCAGGCTACTTTTTTATTTTTATTTTGCCTCCACAGCGTCTGGAGTAGCAGGACAGGTTTATTAAACTTTTTCTTTACAAAATTTCAAATCATAATTTTTTTTTCAGACGATCCGCGGTTTATTCGGACTAATTAACTAAGAACATTAACAACATAAGTAAATGATATATGCGCAACAATTTTCTCCCGGCGTTTCAATGTATTTAAAAATTTTAAATTTAAAAAAAAATCCTTTCCTTTACGTTTTTATAGTATATAATACCTTCATCTATCTAATGGATATAATATATGTAACAAAATACTATATAAAACGGCAAATAAATGTTACAAATCAATTTTAAGGAGATATACACACGAGTGGGCACTATTACTACCACTAACACTACTATTAAGTTCAACATTAATATAAAGATACTAAGTTTTGATTACAAAGTTATTGAAAAAAGCTTAAAAAGTTACAATTAAAAAAAATTCTCGATGCTGTTTTCAATCAGCGAAAGGTTTTCCGGCCTAATGCATCGTGAATTAAATTTAAATATATTTCTGGCCCCTTTGAACGCTAAACAAAACTTAGTAAAAATTTGTGTTTACTTTAGTTATTGCATAGTAGATATTAGTCAATACAAGAGCCGTCATATATACTTTACAAATTATTTATTGTAAAATATAAGTAAAATATATAGCAGCCTTTAATAAAGTAATATTTATATTATTTTTTGATTAAGTAAAGAACGAAAAACTAAAAATAAAAGAGTACTTAATTTAGAAAAACCGTAATATATATGTATATATATATATATATATATATATATATATATATATATATATATATATATATATTATATATATATATATATATATATATAAAACCAACTTGTATAAAAGTAAAATATATCGCAATTCATTGATAGTTAAATTAAAAAAAAATTCAAAAATTCAGATTAGATTTCAACTGTTACATTCAAGATTAGAGGAAACACCATAACCAATTTAGTGAAAAAAGCTTTTACATTCTGAGACATATTTTATATAATTAAGCTTAAGTTTAAAATAAGGATATGGTAAAATCCAATAAGTATTAACACCTGTTTCGATTTATTTTTAAACTATTTTATACTAACTTTTTTTTCTATTTTTAATTTTAAGAAACTTTTTCTACAAATCAAAAATCTTAAGAAACTTTTTTTACAAATCTAAAATCTTAAGAAACTTTTTCTACAAATCCACGATATAGAATTGAATGCGTAATTTGTTTTGAATTATATTTAAGGAAAATTTAGTTAATATCTAAAAATTTTGTCGGGTATTCATGAACTACTTTGTCAAAATAAAACAAATATTTTGAAATATAGGAAAAAGTAATCTTTGTTTTATACATGACTTTGTTTTATACAATTCGCCACGTATATACAGAAGAGGCTCGCATGGTGCAGTTTTATCAGCTCCAAATAATATTCTGCGCTTATTGATATAAGATGAAGAAAAACACAAACAAACAAAAAAACTAACTGTTTA
>NC_088922.1:54687500-54715000 GCF_038396675.1 Hydra vulgaris | reverse complement strand
TAACATATATTAGCAATTAGCCATGGCTTATAGTTTTTCTATTTTGTTTGACTATTTAAAAGTCGGGACGATACGGTTTATATCTTGGCGATATTGAAACACAATCTATTGTGAAAAAAAAATGTTTATGGCATGCATTTTGTTGACAACAGTTAATCAAATTTATTGGTAAAAATTTTTTGATTTTCAGTATATGCTTTTGCAATAAAATGTATATTTTCAGTTTACATTACAAAAAATTATTTAATTTAAAGTTCTTGGCTTTTCTTTCTTTTTAACAAATTCATTCTATGAGCTTTTTTTTAATGTTGAGATTAAAAATTAAATTATTATTATACCTGTTGTTTGAGCAGAAAATCCGTAATGCAAATATATATGCAAATGGAAACCGTCTAGATCGTAATAACCCAAGGTGATAAAATCATAAACGGTTTCCGTTTGCATATAAAAATATAACGGAAATATATATAAAAAAAAAAAAAGCAATAAAGGCCAATATGCAAAATAAAAATTCCTGTTATTATTTTGAATATTGACTTTATTTATTGTTTTTTTGAATAATTTTTCCGTTATATTTTTACTTTTATGCAGTTTGGGAAGGGGGGGGGGGGTTAACCCTACATCTAAAAAATGGATTATCTTTCCCATTTCGGTAACATCAATAGAAGGGTCTCTATGATAAGGGACCTGGTTGCTGGGATGCTGAAAATATATTATTTACTTGGAAAATATTACTAAAAAAAAAAATCTACAATTAAAAAAAAACAACAACAAAAAAAAACAATCAATAAGTGAGATGAGTCTTGTATACGTGAATAGAACAATTTTCTTGTTGTAACAAAAATAAAAGCTGCACATAAAAAATTTTAAATCACAATAAAAAGCAATCAACTCAATAAGTCAAGAATAAGTGAATACAACAACTAGCTTATTGTAATCACCAATATTTTAATTGATTGAACTGAAAGAAGCATCGGTAGCTATATTAAAAAGCTAAAAATGTACAATAAAATCAATCAATGTCAAGTACAATTACAACACCTTACTTGTTGTATCAAAAAAAGAAGCAGCTGGAGCTATATAAAAAAGTTTAAAATACATTTAAAGAAATAAATCAATTATGCAAATGTCAATAATGCTTCATACAGTGAATCTAAAAAGTTTTATTTTCATAACAACCTATAAAAATTATAAATCACGTATTCACCATCAGATGATGTCCCCACCGTTACTGTTGGTGAAGTAATTGTTGATGCTGTTGCTGTTGCAACAACTGAACTGGCTATAATAAATATTTATTAAAATATATTACTAAATTGAAAATTAAACATTTTAAAATTACACTTACTACAAACAAATTTTATTATGTGTTTCATCATAAGAGCACATTGCTTGGCTGGCAAAATAAACATTCTTGCTCTCAAAACCCAAATCGCATTATAGCAAAGTACACCACTTGGATAGCAAGGACAATACTTTTGCTGTAAACGATGCCAGATCACAATAATTTGAAACCATAGAAACAATAAAACCACTTACAAACTAAAAATACATAACATTATAACACATAACGCACATAGAAACAGTTTATAAACAATAGATGTTTCCACATTTATGACACATAACCACTTACAAAATACAAAGTCATATAACCGTAACACATATAAACACGTCATAAGTAACACACATTACCACTTTAAATGACATATAAAAGTACTTAATTATATAAATTAAGAAAAATATTTAAATAAGGAACACTCACAAATACAACTTTATTTGTGCAATATTTCTTACTGGCGTACCTTGCAATTTATTTTTATCAACTTTAAAAAACAAAATATCAAACGACCTGGTTTGTTAAATTACAAAAGCAAACAGATTTGCTGTAAATATTATTAGTGATTAATATTTTCAAATTTGTTTAAAATCTATCAGAAAATCTATAACAACTGAGTTTTTAGTGACAACAACTAGGATTTTAGTTACAGTAACTGGTTTCCAGTAACAAATTTTGTTTATTTAGTTATTTTTAAAATACCTGGATTTTTGAGCAAGGATTTTTGAGATAAATAATAACTTTATCAAAAAGTTGATCTTGCTCACAAGTTTGACTTTGTTCAAAAGTGACCTTTGAAAAGAGCATCATCTTTGAGTTCTTGAAAATAAAAAACACAGAATACTTAAAAATAAAAAACTACTTTAAATACAATTGACAAAAGACTTGAATTGCGGTATTATTAAAATGCAGGAATTTGATAAACTACCTGACTTTAAAAGTCACTTTACTAACATAAAGTTTATCTATTACTAAAGTAACATAAAGTTTATCTATTACTTAAGAATTTTAATTCACCAAATAATTGTCTAATATAACGGTTTTAGATCTTATAACAGATTAAACATTTTTTTTTTTTTTTTTCTTTTTTACATTTCTTCAACATTTATAAAATTACAAGTTAAGATATAATAATATAAACAAATACAAGTGAGGATTTTTACTATAAATAATAAAAAAAAAAAAGAATGCGGAGACTCGTAGAAGACCTTAAGGTCTTGTCGTCGAGAACCGCTGCAAATTCGTTACAAATTTACGTGTTACATATTTAAAAAAAAACATAAAAAAAACTGTGTTTAACAACATTAGAAGAAAAACATAATTTAAATAAAAAATAGAAATTTTCAAATAAATTTCCTATTAAAAGTATAAAAGTATATTATCAATAGACAAAATGATTTTCTTAAGTTTCCTTTTATAAGAGGTATAAGTCCATTCATGAGAAAAGTCAAAATGTTTCAAAACTATTTTATTCCAAAGAAAGGCTCCTCGGAAAGAAACACAAGATTTACCAAAATTTGTATGCGAAAATTGTAGTCGAATAGAATTATCATTTCGTAGATTGTACTTGTTTTTTTCTTTTATTGAGTATAGGTTATGAAAGGAAGAAGGGGAATATATATTAACATAATATAATATAATATAAGAAGGGGAAGCATATATTAACAGATTATAATAAACATTTATGCATACCTTATTGCATGGTCAAAAATTTAAAGGTAAATGTTATAGAACCATGCGTGTTAGATCTTCATAAAAAACTCCATGTCAAACACGCACGAATGTATAGAGGCAGCAGCAGCATTAAATAGATCATTAAATATAAGCTTTTCCTGAAGAATGCCTAAACATCAAAAAATTCAAGTTATAGAATCGAATCAGTCGCACCAGCGCAAGTGTTTATCACACTAAAAGATCATAAACCAAATTTTTAAAATAAACTCCCTTGTAGGCTATAGTACCTTTAAAAAGTAAACTAGGGCACGTTTGTAAAGTTAAATTAGATAAAATAAATAATATTATTCGAAAAAAATTAAATTTGCAAGAGTAGAAAAATACCACTGATGTCATAAATTGGTTTTCTAAAATTAATAATAAAAATGAATGCACATTTATACAATTTGATATTAATGATTTGTACCCCTCAATTACAGCCGAAATTTTAGATAAAACAATAGAATTTGGAAAAATCCACACTGAAAGTACAGACGACATTATTCGTCTAATTAAAGATTGCGGGAAAGCCTTACTCTATTTTAATAACGGGACGTGGAAGAAAAAACCACGCAGGAGTGCTTTGATGTAACAAACCTTTTTTTAAATTAGAGTGGGATCATGACAATTTCCTAATTGTAATTGTTTGTTAGTAAATTGTTATAACTTTTAATTATAACAATTATAGAAAATTTAATTGAAATCACGTGACATAAACGTTTTAAGTTACTATTCTCAAATCATTCTTTAAATGAATTAACATTTAAGTGAAGCAATTAAAATCAATAATTTCATCAAAAGTTTCTCAGTGCTAAATTTTAAAATGGAAAATAATCGAAAGAAAAGCTATCTGTGGAATCATTTTACCGTAACAGCCAGTGATTCCAAATACGCAACTTGCAATATCTGCAATTCGAAAATATCTCGTGGATGGCACAATCCAAAACTTCAATCACTTAGCCGACTTTCATCACATTTAAGAAGTCGACACTCACAACTCTAAAAAATCTAAACACTCTAAAAATATACAGACTTCAGATCAACTTGAGCCTATTACAACTAAAAAAAGAACAACACCCTTATTTAACATCAGATCAAAACGGCAGAGGACTGAAATGTTGCAATTCACAATGCCTGGCTGGGTTGACAATATCTCAAAAATTGATTTAAACTCAAAAGAAGGTCTGAAGTTTAAACTTTTTTGACCAAGGTTGTAAGTCGAGGATAATTATTTCAAATATAGATCTATAAATTTATAGATCTATATTTGAAATAATTATCCTCGACTTACAACCTTGGTCAAATGTAAATAATCCGAGAATTTTACGCCATCATGCAGTTTTTACACCACACTTTGAATTTAAAGTGAGAAATACTACCGTTGCATGCTCAATCCATCCTATGAAAAGATCAAGCTTGCAACAAAAGTTAGGCTTAACGAAAGAAATGCTGAAACTGTTTCCATCTCTCTGGACGCTTGGTCATCCTTTCATCATGAGTACTTAGGCATGATGGCACACTTCATTTTAGACAAATGAGAGCGGATCAAATTCTGGCTGTCATGTTCCAAATTTGATGAAAAACATACTGCTTCAAACATTTTCCAAAGACTTGAGAATGTTGTGAAAGAGTGGGAGCTAAAGGACAAGATCACAGTCTGCTGAGACAATTGAGACAATGCTGCAAATATAAAAGCAGCTTTCAAAGATCCACAGTGTGTTTACAAGTCTGCAAGGTGTCTAAATCATTTACTTCAACTAGTGGTTATAAAAGAACTTTTTTCACTCCAGAGTGCTGTAAGCTTGATAGAAAAATGTCGAAAGCTTTGGACTCATGCTTCTTTTTCAAACTTCTTCTTTGCTGAGCTTTACAAACAACAAGAGGTTCAAATGAACAAGTTTGACAGGCTCGGGTCTAAAAATGATTTCCCAACACACTAGAATTCAACTTATTACATGCTTGAAAAAAATCTGTACTTGAAATCTGTAATTGCTATCATACTGCTAATCCGTTCTTCCAGCGGCATTGAGTTCACTGTACAGTATTGGAACCTGTGTGAAAAGCTGGTAAACATCTTAGCGATTTTCAAAGAAGTTACGAAATTGTTAAACTTAGAAAGCCCAACTTAATTATTAAATTGGGTTTTCTAAGTTTAAACTAATTTAAACTTAGAAAGCCCAACATCTTCATGGTGATTAGAGTTTTGGAAAGAGTATAAAAAGAAAATAACATTAAAAGCAAAATTTGGTTTGGCAAAAGTAGCAAAGATATTCCTTACACCTCCACCAACATCTACCAAAGTTGAAAGATTGTATTCAACTGCTGGAGACATTCTTTCAAATGAAAGAAACAGACTTTTGCCAGAAAACATGGAAAAAATTTTATTCTGCAGAGAAAATATTTCAACTATAAACTTTAATTATTGAAATGTGTTGACATATCATAGTTTTTATCAAGTTATGTTACATGGTAATTGCTTAGATATAAGTAAAATAGTTTTTTTTGCTCATGTAATATAGTTTTCTTTTTAATCATAGAAGGTTCAGGGATTTTTAACATTCTTTTTCAAATTTCGGCCGAAATTTCGGTTTCGGCTACAGCTTCACCACACCTATCCAAAAATGGTCCCAACCTCAACTTTGAGAACCAAAAAAAGGACCAGCGGGGCATTAATCTGCAAAGTCTCAGATATCACCAGATGTAAACATTAATATCTAATCTCTATAGCCAAAGGAGAAAAACACATTTAAAGTTTTATAGCACTTTGCGCTGCTGATCGCATTTGGAGCCCCGTTGTAAATCTATTTTTTTTTTCCTTCACTTTTGGGTTATAGAGTTTTTAAAAAATATCAAAAACTCTTTACATATATGTGTTGGCTATGTGTTGATAAAAAATCAGCTCTTTAACACTTGTGGTTTGTTTACAAGGACCTAAAGTATAGGGTATGGCACTAAAATGCCTCTTTAAAACGAGACAACGGATGCTTTACATTTTTATTCTAACCTTATTATCAATTATGGAAGTTTCAAAATTTAATAGAATGAAGCTTTGGCATGTATCTTTCAGGAAAAAAAAATAGAAGCAAGATATCTTTTATCTGTGCAAAGGTATAGCTCTTAAAGTAGGAATCTTGCCTTTGAAAAAACAGTCAAAATATGGCAGCTTTTTGTGGTTTTTATGCTTTTTAAAGATTTAAAGTTATATCAAATAACTAATTTAGTAACAATATTATGTGACTAGTGGATATGGGATTCTATGGTTGTTAGTCATCACATTTGTGTGTACTTTGTCTACAAAAAGAGTGCTTTTTTTATCCATGTTTGTATAAAAAATGAGGCAAAAAAAACATAGTTAGAGACATTTTTTCTAACTGTTCTGAATTTAAAATAAATGAAAATCTTTTTATATTTTAGTTGTTAAACCCACAGGTTTGCTTTGTAGCTTTGTTTAAAATGATTGACCAAATATTGTAAATATACACAATAATAAAAACTTTTTTAAATTTAAATAAGAAATATATCGTTACTGAAAATGGTTTTAACAAGATATCAAACAAAAGAAAATCCCATTTAACCATATTCTCCGATTGAAAAAATACATACATACAGACATGAAATGATTTCCTTTAAAAAAGAATTACTTTATGGTGGCGTTATGATGTTTATTACTTTTTCTTCAAATTGCTGTTGAGATTTTTTGATTTAGCGCTTGCAAAATAAGATATATACTTCTGATTAATTTTTTGTAAACTTATGATATTTTATGAAACTATAAATAAATTGTTATAATTTTAAATATAAACAATTTCAGAGAAGAATATTTTTTATCAACAAATGTTATATCAAGTATTTCTAGAATGAAATTCTAGATATCACTGTTTAACTGTTTAAAAAAAAAAATGATTTAAAAAAACGAATTCAAAGATGCTTGCTGTTATAGTAAATAACACACTTCAGTAACTGGCCTCCATAACCAGGGTGATCAGGGTTTCTTTTATGCCTTGCCTTTTGAGCACTGAAAATTGAATGCAAGGCTTCTATTGATTGGTCACTAAAAATGCCCAATGCTATACCCTTTATAGCAATAAATTCAGGAACATGGTAGAACACTGCATGGGCTTTTAGGGTGACTAAAACTGGGAGTTGAAGATATGAGTTCTTAAAGTCTTTGATATGTTAAACATGCGCAGCATTTAACGTTCTTCCAAAACAGGAGCTAACAATACTCTAGACTAAAATGTTGGAATGTTTTCACAAAACCAAGCATATGGTACGCCTTTTCTCTTTCAACAATTCTTTGCAAAACATCCATATTCTTCAAAAGCTTATGACAATTATTCCCAACAAACTCTCCACCATAATAAGGTTGTAATTTCAACTTGAGAAGTAATGGCTAATTTTTGACTTTAGGCCATATCTTTAGCATTGATTTGTAAAGATGATTTCCAATTCCAAGGAGAAAATGAAGTTTCATTGGGGGAATAAACTCAATAACTTGTTTGACATCTTCTTTGTCAACAAGATGGGTTATAAACAACATTATGAAAATCTTTTACCCACATTTTTCCATTTTCTTTCTCATTGAATGCTTTGTATTGCATCCTTATGGATCTAAGGGTTTCTTGAAGTTCCCTGTTCTTTGAGGTCACTAGATTTAACATCACACCAACAGCAAGGGTGTTTGCTTGAGCGAGACTGAATGACACAGATGATATTGGCTAACTTCATGTCACATGCAATAAAGAAAGGTACATCAATTTTCTCAAATAAACTTAAATTTTTTTTGACATTTTTATAAGTTTTTTAAACATTTTCAACAACAGCAACAAGTAGCCATTGGAGATAACACTCAAGCTGAACTTGAGGAAAGATCTTCCACCATCATTACCTAGTTTGATGAGAGGTGGTGAAGTGATTGCTCTAACTCTGAGAACTGAGTTATAAAAGTCCCCTAAACTCTTGCAGTGAACCTTCACCAAATAATCAGTTTTTGCTGATGGCCTTGTTAGTGAGATTTTGGAAATTTTGAATAAACTGATCTTGATTGGTTGAAAAAGTTAGCTTTGTAGAATGTCCTTTTACTTGGCCAACCTAGCAAATTAAACAATTACGAGAATCAAATCCTCTGGTCTGTGGTCTAATAATCACTTTGTTAAAGTCATATAGCTTGGGAAGAGGCAAGTTTTTATCTCCTTTGCCATGCTTTTGTACCATTGCTCTGCAGGAATTGCATATGCCTAATGGAACTCTATCATCCTTAAAATCAATGGAATTTCCAGAAAAAATACCTAGTACTCTTTCCTTGATGAAATCGGAAATATGTCTGTCACAATTTGAAAAACAAAAGAAGCATATAGATTGCCGACAATCTTAAAGAGTTTTCCTTTTATATGGCATTTTAGTGGTTAAAAAACTGATCTTTCAAAAATAACTTCAGTACAAGCTTGTGTTGGTAAAAAATCTTTTTAGTTGTTTAGGCTGTTGATTGCTAAAATGTAATTCCTTTGATGTCGTGGCTTTTCATGGAAAATAAGAAACATTTGTTTTCACATTTTAAATAGTAGAAAAAATTTGGTCAAAACAATAAAAGATTTTAGCAGATACTTCAATACAAGAAAAAAAGCACAACAAGGTTATACATATTTGATTTATATAAAAAAACTTGATTCTAACATTAATTTTGTAATTATTTTATAAATTGATTTTATAAAATATAAAAAATTAAACCATTGGTATTCGGAATTACCCTACGTTCGTGGGGTAACTCCGAACATACCGGGGGGGGGGAAGTGGGCAATCACAAACACTGTTGTGTAATAACGAATAAAATGCTAATTGTAATAACTGCAAAAATTATACAATTATATTGATAACAACAAAAAAAAGAGTGGTTTTATATCCATAGAAGCTACAACAGAATGTTACTCATGAAAAAAAGTTGCATAAAATTATCAAAAAAAGTTAAAATCAAGTTATAGTGAACAACAATCGCAGCTTTATTACACTACTGCACGTCAGGAACATAGCATGGGATCCCCTCTCAGCAGGTAAAAAGAAATTGTCAAATTTATTTTTCTATAATGCTGTTTTGACCATGTTTGGAGTTACCCCGCGTTTGCTATTACTCTCCCCTATACTATTTATTTTAATTATAAAATAATTAAAATAAAGTATAAATGATTTGGTCCCTCAAAAAACATTTACTTACTTTTAAAATCAAATCAAATATATTATTTATTTTTAACTTTTTTATATAGAAAAACGAATTGTTATGGCACATATATTATATATGTGCCACTACAATTCGTTTTCCAATAAAAGATTTCTTATCATTCATTAACGAATTCCAATAAAATTATAACGAATAGAAATCAATAAATAAATTAAGGAAATTGACATTTGTTAAAAAATTTTAAATTTTTTATTTAAATTCTTTACTAATTTTTTTAACTCTTTCAGATTTTGTTTTAAAATTCTTTTTTAAAAATAACGCTTGCGCAAACTCAATTTTTTTTAAATTACAAACATGGTCTAAGTCTGGAACAAGATCGGCATAGTCGGCACTAAGAACCGGAGATGTTGACTTTTTAAGACTCGAATTTAAATGAAAGACAAATTTAGACCATATGCGTACACGTAACTAGCAGAGCGTCTGAACTTTTTATTGTTCAGAAGCTCTACGCGCTTGGCCACGCTGCACAGTGGGACAAAATCGAGTTTTTCTGCCAAAATTATTTTCGTAATTTTTTTTATTAGAATATATTTATATATAAAATGCATAAATAAAGCAATAAACATGTAATTATATAATATAAAAAAAAATGTTAAAAAAATAAAATTTTGGTGAAAAATACGAAATATTTTTAATGGACAAGACAACTTTTAATAGTGTAAATATCAAAAATATTACTTTTTAATGCATGTATTTGTCATAAAATAACTTTTTTAGATTTATATTTACAGAACTTATACATTATAACAGTAATTAAAGGTTTTGTAGGTATTCTTTGTGTACAAAACATCTTTTTTACATGTTTAGTATTTCTCATTAACTGACCATTAACCGAAGACCAAAATTTTATTATAACTTTTTTTATTGCAAAAAGTAGCAAAATATTTATAATGCATGGCTATTTAGATACATTTAGCATGAGATTTACATAGTCAAATATTTGGAGCATATTGGAGCATATTATCTGATACCAATTAGTAAAGGTTAGTAGCAAAAAAGATATCAAAAACTGTTTGTTTTTCGATGCAAAAACTAATGATTACACTTACGTTAAATTGTTTTTTAAAGTCTATGCGAAAAAAACATTGTTAGTTAAAGTAATATATTTTAAAATGAAGTTCAAAAAAGTTATTTTAAAACAATAGTAGCGTGAGAAAGTTGATAAATAAAAAATGCAAAACAGCGTTTTGGAACACGTCAAATTAACGTGTAAATAGCCGCATAAAATAACGCTTAAATTAATATTAAATGTTTTTTTAACTAGATATTTCCTCTAATGAACATGTCTTTACCATTATGACAAATTTTCACCGTGCAATGCTGGCATTGATTTTTTGGTATTTTGGCACACTCTGTCCCAATAACGCTGGCACAATTTTAACTGAAAGACGAATATTTAGCTCGAATTTAAAAAAAAAAAAAAATTGGACTTCTAAACCGAATTTAACTAAAAACCGATTTTGGATTTTATAATCACATTTAATTGAAAGAGATATTTTTTGAAGAACTTTTATAAACTTTATCAATTTTTTTTTGGTGCCCTAAGAAACCTAGCGGTTTTGTCTACAAAAAGTATTTAACCAGGAATTTCAAACCTCCTTCCTTACCGATGGTGCATCATATGCCCAGAGCTTGCATTTAAATCCTAGGTCTAAAGCAAGCGCTCTAACAACTGCACCACGGTTGCTGTATATTTATTTTTTATAAACTAAAATTATTATGTTTTTGCTTGTAATTAACCATAATTAATCATAAAACCATAACCATGACAAACCACAAAAAGACTTTTTAAAAAAGTACGCCTACAAAAAACAATTTGCGTCGAAATAAAAAATCTAAAAGTTCATTAATAATGAGAACTTAAGTTATGGAATCTTTACAACTCTTAATGTTTTTGAACAAACATAAACAAAGAAACATTAAAAACGTTTATTCAAAAATGTCAATTTTATAAAGGAAAAAGACAGTTAAGAATTTTAGTTTAAAATTTAATCTGTTTTTCGCTTTTAGGATTTTTAAGCGATAAATACGATTAAATAAGTTATAAATAGACTTTGTGCCTAAAAAAGACTTTTCGAATATTGACTCTGTAAGACAAGTCTATTTCGAATATTTTTTTAACTTTTATATTTTTATTTTACTTAACTCATGTTCGCGAGGCCGAGTGGGCCACTTCAGTCGAGGAAGCTACTTCTTATATTGGTAACAACCCTCTCTCAACTCTTTAACTACAACATACTTTTCAACCTTGGCGTGCAAGGCCACTGCGCAGAGAAACTTGTTGATATACATAAAACATGTAATATTTTTTATAATTACTATTCTTTATAAATTGAAAAAAAGTTAATAGCTTTCTAATTTTATTGAAATGAAATGAAATTTTGTAACAGTTGCCGAACTTAACTGAAAACCAAATTAAATTTCAACTTCGGCACCGAAGTCGAAGCCGAAGTCAACTTCGCCTTTTAGTAAACTTTGTAACCGAATTTTAACGAATATTCGCCGGTCATTAGTCGGCACATTTGGCTGATCGTAAAACAAACATGGCCAAATGTTGGAATATGAACGGTATCACTGGCGCAATGGTACTGGTTATTAGCCAATGAATCCCATTCATGGATCAATCATGGAGAGTTTGCTGGGTAATTAGCTCGAATATTGAGAATTACTGATTTTCTCAAAAAAATACCTATATATTGTATAAGCGTAAATAACCAAGATTTGAGACTTACCTAAAATTATTTAAAACAAATGCACAAAGAAAAAAAAACAATTTTGTGTTTATATTTATAATTTAAAGGGATTTAGCAATAAAACTGAATTTGTCTTCTGCTCACTTCAGCCGTGTATTCAAATTTTATAACTAATTTTTTAAACTTTTTTTTATGGTAAAATTCAATAATAATAAATTATTACAAAACAATTGACATCTTTTGCAGACTTTATATTTATCTTTATTTTTTTATTATATTTATCTTTTTGCAGACTTTTATGTTATTTTATTTTTTATATTATTATTATTTTTTTTATATTTATATATATTATTATTTTTGCAGACTTTATTCTTTAAAACTAAAATAATAGTATTTTATTAACATAATATTTATTAGCATAATATTTATTAGCATACTATTTATTAACATAATATTCATTAGCATAATATTTATTAGCATAATATTAGAAATCTTTTCAGCTGGTTAATGAAGACATTTTATACACTCTTTATTGAAATCAAATTTTCACTTAAAGCTTAGAAATTTAAACAAAACTTTTTAAATGTAGGGAAAAGATTCCCATAAAAACATAGAATGCCATCATAGGCTAACACTCTCTATGATTGCATACTTTAAATAAATTGGACATAAAAACTTTGTTTTTGTTATCAATCATGATACAGCATATCAATAATATATCTATAAAAATAGTGCACATACAAGTTTTTTATTTTTTTATCGTATTTTTGACAAAAAATTCTTATTTTGCTTAGGTCAGCAAATCCAATTATCCTCAGAGTAAAATTGTTAATAAAGTTCTTAACGAAATAACAATCCCGTGTCAGATGCAAAACCAATATCGTTTTTATTTGTATTTTTTTCTTCGCTGCATAGTTAATTTGTTATCATTTATTTCTTTTGCTTTATTATTTATTTTTCGGATATTTAGGCTAGTATTTATGTAAACCATTTTAGATTCTAGTTTTTTGTATTTTTTATTTTAAATTTCAATTCTAGAAGTTACCAAAGGCACAAAAAAAAAAAAAACAAACAGGAAAAAAAAAATTTCGCTATAAATTAACTTTATTTAGCTTTTTTGCATTAAGTTCTTCAAGTTATGGGCAATACACGAAGTATAAAACTTCAATCAAATATTAATTTGGTTGAAACAGCTCAAGCTGAGTATGATTTTCTTCGTCTTGTTGACAAAAATTCTGCTTTGTATTGTGAAAACGTGTTAAAAAATGCGGTATATCGTTATGAGAATTACTGGCTGTCTCTTCTTGCAAAGTACGACCTAGTTGTAATTGCTCAACGTCACAGAATCTTTAGCTATGCCGTTTTTTTTCAGCATTTCAGAGACGTCTATTTTTTGGAAAAAACGATATAACGCTATTTTATTATGCTTTTCATTAAACGTGACCATCCACAAACATTTGTTGTGCCATGCTATGATAATGATTGAGTTTGGCATGGTCATCAGCAGCATGTGTTACATTATAATTCTGATATGGATTCAATTTTGGGAGAAATCTTAAATCACGATGATACTAGTTCTGATAGAAGTGAAGGGTCTCAACTTCAAAAAGGAATGGACAAAACAGAAGAGTTATGGAAAAAGTATTCATCAAAATATGCAATTAACGGTGGAATGTTTCGTGGTGAACCTCCAATGCCAACCTTGAATTTAAAAAAATACTATTACAGTCAATTGATTTTAAAATATCGCATGAATATACAATAATTATATAAAAATAAGTTTTACTATATCTGGTTTGTTTATTTATTGTTCTTAAGATCTTTTTTTTTTAAGATTTTTTAAGATTTTTAAGATTTTTTTAGATTTTTAATATTTTTTAATATTTTTAACATTCTTTAATATTTTTAATATATTTAAGATTTTTAAGATTTTTTAAGATTTTTTACCAAGCAAATTGATTTAAATATTGAATTGTTTAAAATGATTAAATTATTTAAAGGTAAACTCAATGAAAAATCACGCACATACACGCATGCAAGCTCGCACATGTACATACACGTGCACACAAACATACACGCATCCACGCGCAAGATCTAGAAGGAAATAATAATTAAGATTCAGAAGAAAATAATGAAAAAGAAAATAGTAGAAACAAAAACAAACGAAAAAAATAAAACAGATGAAAACAAAATTAATGACCAATACGTAACGTAAAATACTTTGAAAAATAATGAACAAGATACCCTTATAGAGAGTCTTAAACTATCCGTACAGAAAATTTTTCTGGAAAATATATAAAAAAACTCCTAGAAAAACAATGGAATTTCCATGGGTATTTAAAACACGTTTCGAAGAAAAAACCATGGATTTTCCATGGAAAAAAGCATGAGAAGAAAACAATTTTTACAGAAAATATAACAACTTACATGTTTTTTATTTTGAATAAACTATTTGATAAAAAAAATTATATATGACTTTGATAAACAATAACTACAAGCTTCAACAAATTAAAAAAAATCATTCATACATTATGTGTAGAAACATGAGTACACAGTGCGTTGGTAGTAAGATTTATTCTAAGTAGGTTTGTATTAGATCTTTTCAGTATTTTACTGCATCCAGAAGTTTGCATAATGAATTGCGAACAGATTACAAATTAACTTCTATAGGAAGTTTGACGAGAATAACTTCAAAAGTTTCTAAAATAAGCGAGAAGCATTTTTTGACTAATATTTTTTAATCTGTTGAAGAAAAACAGAAACTTTTTTTATTGAATGATGAGGTTTATGTTTAAGAAATGTTGATACATTTTTTAAACATAAACCTCATCATTCAATAAAAATACACAATGGTGATACATTATTCGGAAAAGCAAATAACGATTCAAATTATCTTGCAAAAACTATATTATATATAACTATATTAGGTATAATGGTTGTTTGCTTGGGGCATCGTGGGCCATGGTGGGCCATTTGCGTGGGCCATCGTTCATTTCCAAAATGATACCTATAAGTAAAATTAAACTCTCAACTTTTTTTTAAACAAAGTAACATTACAATCAATAAAGGAGTCTTCGGGTCAAGTTAAGGCTATGATATGCAATTGAAATAGAATTAATAAGGCGATTTTAAAATTCTTTGAAAGATCAGCTCAAGATACACACTGGTTGACTAATAATGGTGTTTTTTAAATTTTTGATTATGTCTATTTGCATTAGAAGTAATTGGCTTACTGAAAAAAACTAGCCAACTAATTTTTTATGATAAAGGAGCATGTATTTTAGTACATCGGAACCATCATAAAAAACTTTATGAACTTGAATCCATAATTTTAGTTAAATTATCCAACTTAAATGAAGTTTCAATATTTTTAAAGTCAATTGAGAGGCAATCAGTTTCTACCTGTTTAAGGGTATTTTGTCACAAAACTTACCATGCTTTATTTAATCATCCAGGACTGCAGCATATAAAAGAAAGACAAGATACAACAGATTTTATGAAAATTGTTGCGTCATGCTGGAAAGTTTATATTAGATTGTTAATTGAAACTTGTCGTCATAATCAGAAGTCTCCATCTGATGCTCACAAATTCATAACTACTGCCTGGGGTGGGGATGCAACTTCCATTCAAACAGCATACAAGTACTACCAAAAGTATTCTACATCAAGTATAAGTGATTATATTCAGATTTCAGATGAATCGAGGTCAGGTAGACCCAATATCTCAACAACTGCAGACAACATTGAGATCATTCAACAACTGCTTGATGAAGACTGAAGATGTTTGATTATTTTGTCTACGTTTTATCAAAACAGTATTTTCAATATTGCCATTTCAGTTGTTACGAAAGAGAAGCAGTGCAGGTTGTATATCTTGAATGACAATTTCTCTGACTGGTCGAGTTTTTATCGGACATGCGCACTTATAATATTGTTTCAAGTAATCAGAAAATCTGAAAAAATTTGCAACATTAAAAGGTGAAGGTTTTTTTCCGTAATTCTTAAGAATCTGACGCCAATCCTTAGGAAATTCAACATTAGTTTTTTTATTAACATTTGTCATGTCACGATCGCATTCCATATAGGAATGACCACGTATAGGAAATGACACTTTAATACATTTAAAATGTTTCTGAAAGTGAACCATCCAATGCAAAAAATGAAATACAGTGTAATTTTTGTTTTATCCTGCATATCCATCACAAATAAAATGTAATTCAAAAACAGTGTCAGAAAGATGATAGTTATAAAATGATAAAGCATAGAGCAAACATCATCAGCTCCCTTTTTTCCTGTTGTTTCATCGTATGTATAGAAAAAAACTTCATCACTGTATTGGATATGTATATTAAATGAAAAAAACTTAAGCTGTCTTCGTAATACACATCGTTAGTTGATTTATTAGGCCAGGGTAAATTTTTCTGAAAATCGAAAGCAATAACTTCAAACGTGTCTGAGTTTTTTGCTCGTTTTTTTGCATCTGACTTTCTGTTATAAAATACAGCAGCTTTTTTTGTGTAAAGTTCATGCTCCGTTTGAAGATCTTTTTTTTTTCTTATTAAGTTTGATAATATCTTCACCAACTGCATTTAAAAGCTCTTGGTCTTATATTTACAATGAACTCATTTAGATCTTCAGATCATGAATTCCATCGTGATGAATTACCGATTTGAACTTATTTTCCACATTTATGTTATAAAAATAAAATAACTGAAATGTGCATATTGTTATTCTATATGGTTGTATATATGATTTGATTCTATATATGTGTTTGTCACACATTGGCCTGAAATACTTCTAATACCGAAAAAGTATAAATACATAATAATCAAATAATATTAATATAATAATATGCGTGACGGAATCACCAATTTATGGACAAGCATTTTATGGTATATTATTATAGTAACACATTTCTGCTCTCCTTTTTAAATTTACTTAACTTCACAAGTGTATGTGTGTATTAAAATACATACCATTTGCAAATATTTAGAAACAATTATAAACTATTTAGTAGATTATACTATATTTACATTAAAGTATGTGTGACGGAATCACATAAATAGTGTGACGGAATCACCTATTAGCCATACTAACAAACACCAACTGTCTAAGAACAGTAATATTTCAAAAGGCGAGTCAATAACTTGGCTACAGAACAGTTAACCATTCTTAATCAAATTAGACAATTAGCATTCATTCAATTAGTTAATTAATTAATCTTGATGAAATTTGTCTTGTACGCTTTAAACCACGACTGCTAACGATAGGATTATCCATTGGTTCACTGTCTTTCTCAAGAACTGCAGCAACTTCTGTAGCAGTCATCTTCCCACTAATAATATAACACACTAATTATAGTTACATAGTGTTATGGGTAAGAGAAATGTAATCTTAAAGTTAAAGATACACCAACAAAAATAAAAAAATGGGTAATCTTTATTTACGACATATGCCTTATTCATACCTATTACACGTACCATGTTTATTACAAATTAAAAACTACCTTTATATTAAATAATTGTTTAATAATAATAAAATCTGCCTTGGAACACACGATCTACAAAGTTCTTTCCAGATATAAATTTGTGTTTTTTATATCTATGAGTACTTGTTAGTGCGACTTTAAATTAAGGCGATGAAATTACCAAAAAATATAACTATATTTTACTATATTACTACTTATTAAATTACGGGAAATATTTTCTTGAAATCGAAGCTTTAAGAATAATACTGACAGCACCCACAGTCGGTGGCGTAGAAATAAAATCCATGCAAGGTATTATAGAAGTAGAAGCTGGAATGATAGATTCTGTTGTAGTTTTAATCATAACATGCTGTTTTACATTCACAGCATTTGTGTACATCTTACAATTAATGCTGTTCTGTTGCGAAATAACACAATGAACAGTTTGTGTACCTGGAACAGCCGGTACATCACTCCACAAAAGATCAGCATTCAGCTCATTGCATTTAATTTCAATTTCATTAGGTGAAATGACAGTAACATTTATATTGCTCTGTACAGATTTAACGGCAGCAGCAAATGATAAAGCATCTCGTATTACGAACTTTCTGGATATGGTTTTTGCATTCGCATACGTTTTGTGGCATATCACTGGTTAAAAGTACGTTCTTTAGACGCATCGAGACAAACTTAAATTTTCTGATAATGTAATTTGGAAATTCAGATTTAAAAGTCTGGTATGCTTCAGCAACCGTCATTACAAGATAGCGTTTTTGCATTTTAATTTTGCCGCTATTTGAATAAAAAGCATAACAGAATTTTCTTTAACTTTTGTAAGGTGCATTCGCTATCTTTCGGCAGTACTCTTTGGTGGCATAATGTTTTAATTAATAATTAATAAATTATACTTACAGTAGAAAATTGATGCAGCATAGTTGTAAAAAACAATCCTAATAGAAGATATATTTATTGGCAAATAATATAAAGGTAAAAAATAAGAAAACTCCCTACAAATTAATCATGTAAGATCGAAGTTAAAAGTGTGTGATTTCGTCACGATATTGCGTGATTCCGTCACGATATTGTGTGATTCCGTCACGCACATTAAACATTCATTCACAAACTTACTTACACAATTTTTCGTATCCTTATTGCGTAAGTGTATTTGTGTATATAAATTTTATGTAATTTTGTTCTTTTAAGTCGCCCTTCACTTGATGGTAGAGGTAAACATAAAAATCGGCCACACAAATTAACAAAAAGTGACAGTGAAGCTATGCAAAACATATATCTTCTTTCAGAGGAAGGTCATCTCATTATGCTATTGAAAAAACTTAAAAAAAATTACTTATCTGATAAATTCCACGAAAATCGTAACCATAACTTGATTTTATAAACTAATTTTTAATAATAAAATAAAATAATAAACTAAATAATAAATAAAATAATAAACTAAACATAAACAATATATCCAATATTCATACAATTTATGCCAAATTTTAAATATTAAGATAATAGTAGTTATTTACTTTGATGCTTGCCAGAAACAATAATAAAATAAAGTTTTGTAATTATTTCGTGACGGAATCACAGAAAATCAATGAAATACAATATCGATTTAAATTCAATAAAGTTATTAAATTTGCCTAATAGTTTCTAAAGACTAGTTTACATATTTACTGTACAACATTTCTTCTTTAAAATGATACCATTCTTACCTGTTGATGTATTTTATAACATTAAATAATTAAAGATATATTGTAGTTGCATTTTCCACAAAAAATAACCAGGCAATTTGTAAACATACCTTGGTTTCACTAATTACCATAAACATTAATTAGCGAACTTGTTTATTCATTTATTTAATAGTTTCTTGTGATTAGATACATATTAAAGCTAATTTCACCATAAATTTACTGTAAAATATTAGTTTATAAAATCAAGTTATGGTTACGATTTTCGTGGAATTTATCAGATAAGTAATTTTTTTTAAGTTTTTTCAATAGCATAATGAGATGACCTTCCTCTGAAAGAAGATATATGTTTTGCATAGCTTCACTGTCACTTTTTGTTAATTTGTGTGGCCGATTTTTATGTTTACCTCTACCATCAAGTGAAGGGCGACTTAAAAGAACAAAATTACATAAAATTTATATACACAAATACACTTACGCAATAAGGATACGAAAAATTGTGTAAGTAAGTTTTATCTGCTTTCTGTCGTGATCTTCTTCTGTTAATGTTTTGGATTTTTATTAGTGTGGATAAGGGTAATCCTTCAATTAAGCGGCGTTAGATAATTTTATTTTTTCACTTGTCACTTGAGACTTGCTCAAGTGTTGACTTTTTAATATAAACATACGGAGTATTTTATTATGCTTTTATTTTGCTTTTTAAAGTTTTTTTTTAATTATTTGATAGACTGCTTGCCCCAACCAAACTCACAGTCGATGTAGCAATACTCCTTTGTAGCAGCAGGCTACAAGATAGTCGATGTATGTTCTGAAGTCAATAAATTTTCTTTATAGTTATATTAAAAAGTCACCACTTTGAGCAAGTGTCTTCACGATATCATAACAAGAAAAACATAAAACTATTTTACGCCGCTTAATTGAAGTATTACCTGGATAAGTACGCGTCCTGGCTATTTTTAGATGAATATTCATTAACGTTCTTAATTAGTTCGTTTTCTCGCTACTAATATTTTTTTAAACATTCAAGTTGAATACAATTACAGTCTGCCCCAGTATCGCATTATTAACACATTTCAATGCAAGAGGTTTAAACAATATTGGATTATTATAAAAACAAAATAAGATTTCAATCTAAAAAAATTAAGTACTGAACAATATTAAATATTGACTGCAACAGAATATTTAAGAAAATAAGATTTGCCATACAAAGGACATCAAAATAAATCAGGTTTAAGTTTAGAAAATAGATTCCCGGAGAATTGAAATTTTCTTAAAACTGTTTATTACTGTCTCAGTTTGATGCACCTTTGGCTGTGCATTAAAACAACATTGTAAAGACATATAAAGAAAGATAATAACCTACCAAGCGATAGATAAGCTTAAAAATTCTAAGGGTGTGGAAACCTGACAAGTTTTTTTTCAAAAACTATAATAATGCTGATAACAAATCTATTATTTTGCCTTATATTCTTAAAGAGGATATGAATTAGCGTTCAAGATTCTTGATGATATGAATTGTATCAAATATTAAGATCTACTCTCAAAAGCAATAGTTTAAAAGTAGTAATTTTTGTAAAAGAACCTTTTGACTGAGCCGCAACATGCGTAGTCAATATAAAAGCATTAGAAAAAAACTTAAAAGATATATGGTGCTATAGCCTGGCTACAATTAACACTGTTGAAAAAATTATTGCAGTTAAGAACCTAATCGGGCTTTTATAAAGAACAGCAAACTTTTTTTTCTGCAAACGCAAGTCTTACAAACGCATAAACGATTGGATAGAAATCTGTTCTTGCTTAATGATTGGGTAGAAATCTATTCTCAAATAATGATTAGACCTGCAAAGTTCAAAAAGTTTTAAAACTCAGTGGTAGCTAATGCAAAAAAAAATTTCTGTTTTTTTCTAGAAAGAATTTTCGGAACATATGAAACTCCTCAACCAGCAAATATATGCAACTCCTTTACCTAAATATTTCAATGATCTCATGTCAGTGCTACACCATATTAAAGAATCACCAAACTTTGATTCTAATTTTCTCTTTAATAAATAGTGCAAATTTGAGTCTCATTAAACCGCTAAATAAATACTGCAATCTGCTTCAGAGTAATTAGAGACTAAGAAAGTTGGTTGTTCAAGTGCTTAGAAAATGCAGACAGCCAAAGAACAATTGCATGCCATAGTGTTTGACAAGAGTTAGAAAAAAATAAAACTACTTACAAAAAAAAAAATAAGCTGAAGCTTCAATTCAGTCTTAAGTTAATGTTGAGCATACAACTGTGTGGAAGTAGAACTGAAAGGAAGAAAAAAATGCCCGGAAAAATAAGTGAAGAGAATCGACAAATCCGAAAA
Source organism: Hydra vulgaris (assembly GCF_038396675.1). Taxonomy (NCBI): domain Eukaryota; kingdom Metazoa; phylum Cnidaria; class Hydrozoa; order Anthoathecata; family Hydridae; genus Hydra; species Hydra vulgaris. Next base: position 54,693,514 of record NC_088922.1, on the reverse strand, counting down.
CAATTTAAAAAAAGTCACTGATTAAACAATTTTAAGAATTAATGAGCAGCTTTTATCAAATGAACAGCTTTTTGAGACACTGCCTGCTTTCATCCTAGAAGGTTTAAGAAAATTTCATAAAACCTGTTCAGGCTTTAAGTTGAATAGCTGAATTCACTAGTTTCATTGCTGAAGCTTTTCTAACAAAACTATCGTAACTCTCTCGAAAGTAAAAATGCTTGCTGAAAACACTGCATGTAGATTTTGCTGAGAAAAGTTTTGAAGGTCATGGTGATGATGAAAGTTACAAAGTGATTGCATTCTTTTCAATTAATACAGATATTGAATGCAAAAAGCCAACAGCGTGTAAAAACTGTCAGCTGAACAGTTTCAGAATTTTTCACAAATATTCATTGCAGATTTCTTCATATTCTAACTTATTTCTTACAACTACATACTGACCCTCTTGTTTACTCAATTAAGCTGTGAAACGTTTTTTAGCGAACTAAAAATTAATAAAGGCTATACTGCAATAAACATTATCTGATGATCATCTTGAAACACATACGCGGATGACTGTTGAAAAGGGTTTACTCTCTGATATCACTGTAAAATATGTTATCCTATTCCTTTTTAAAAGACTCTTCAGCCCTCTTTAATATGCTATTAATATGACACAACTTGTTACTCGTTTAAAACTTTAATCGGATTATATCAATGTCATTTTAGCTCATACGTATAGTACAAGTGAGTCTTACATAAGTAGCGTATTTACAACACAGATAATGTTTCTTTTTTGGCACTTTAACGTTTTTGATGTTTTGATGCTTCCACTTAGACAATAATTTTAAAAGTTTCTTCTAAATTTTAAAAATATCTAATAACACAAGATGCTCACAATAACATAAGTTTGTTGTGCTAAAATTTTCTGTAAATGCTATGTGAAGATGGTAAACAGGGTATTAGCTATTCTTCATATAACTATCATTGTAACTATTATTATTAGTATTAGCTATTCTTCATATAACTACCATAAAATGTCTAATTGCTGTAAATCCTAATCGAGCAGCTTGTTTTATTTTACACCTTTTAGATCTGAAAATAAATTTGTTTATCAGGGAAGCGTTAATGATGTCATAATTTTTTAACACTGCAGGATTTAGTATTTTACCAACCCTAGTGGCAGTTTATTATTTTATAAAGCTTCACAATACAAAGTCTGCTCCTATCACAACAAGCGACAGCAAACATTCTTGAATTTCTTACAAAACAAATATCTCTTCTAAGGAAGAGTTAATTGCAACAATGCATATTACCAATACAAATTGCAAAACCCTATTGCTTCGCAACTAATTTATGAAAGTGAATCATATTTTTCCGAAAAATTTTGTTGAAGTCTTAGTCAGTGTCTAATTATCGCAACTATTTTCATTGCTACATAACTTAAAAACTACATTAATGGTTTATTACTCTTTGTTTTTATTCTTTTTTTTTATTCTCACATCGAGTTCTCAAACAGAATAGAAGGGGATCTGGAATAAGCAACACCAACGTAGCCAACAACATAATTTTGTCACTGCTAGGTTTGTCTATAATTAAGTGCATTTTTTGTTTTGTTTACGAAATCAAAATTCTAACACTACAAAGCTATATTTTAGACAAAAGCAAACAACTATAAAATTAGTTTTTCTAAGGAATTCTTTAAAAAGATTTATCAGGAAACAAGTATGAAGGAACACTTTCGGCAATATATAATAAATTTTAAGAAGTAAGAAATATTTCATTATTTATACTTACTTTTGCTTTGAATTTAAGAAACTTTAGGCTGCTTTCGAAATGTTTCTTATATAAAAGTGTGTATAATAGAACTTAAATTGATTTTTATTATATTTTTTTTATATTGATGGAAAAATGGATGATTGCCTTTAAATTAAAAACAAGTTGTAAAATGTGAACATATGCTCCTTTCAATTGCTTACATAGGCATTATTTATTTCAAAAATGAGACCCCTTGTAAAACTTTAGGATGTTAAAAACAAAATAAATAAAAAATCAATTTTTAGGAAAAATTAATAAGTAAAATAGACAAACTGCTTTTATATAAGTGTTCTTAAAATCCTAAGTGCTCCAAAAACGCTTATTCGTTTAGTTTTTTCCACGAACATCAGTTCTTTGGAATTCGCTTCCTTCATCTTGCTTTCCTTATTCATATAATCTGCAAACCTTTAAGTCGTCCGTCAATCGTTATCTTCCTCTACAACCTTCATCTTTTCTCTTCTAGTAACTTCCAACTATAATTAGTGGTTGCTTGCAGCCTTGTTGGAAGCGAAGATGTTTAAAAAAAAAACAAAAAACTTTTCAATAATACCTGCATTCTTAATTTATGGATACTCCTCTATACTATTATAAAAATCAAACATAATTATAATTTATTTAAAAAAAAAACATTTTAGTATTATGCCATTAATGTAACTATTAAGATACGTAGCTATAAAAGTAACTGTTTTGACAGTATTATTGTACTGTCTGGTATAAATGTGAAGAAAAGGCAATCGACTCATAAAATATAGCTGGAAAAAAGTCATTTCAAGGAATCAATTAGTAGATAATCCCAGAATATTACTGAATACTCCCGAGAGAAAAGTTCCAAGTATTAATTAGTGCATGCGCTTTTAAGTGTTGAATTATTAGCGTTTAAGTATCACTTAAAGATAAACATATTTTTGTAAAAACATTAACCGCAATTTTGCTGAATTACACTTTACTTTGCTGTGATAAATTTTACTTTAGAGGATACGCACTTTGTTTTTTATTTCAATTATTTGAATTAAATTTTAATTTAATTCAAATAATTGCAATAAGTGATATTCTGTAGATTTAAAAAAAAATTCTTTGCACAAATTGCAATTTCTTTTTTTGTTTTTTTTTATTTTCAAAGCATTAACTTATTTTATCCAATTATATCCAAGCTAATTTTTTATATAGTATAACCTCAACAGTAAGGTGTCTAAATATAAAAAATTGGCTCTCCGCATCTGACCGTTTTACTTTTGTATTCTTTTTTCAGACCGAGTGTATTATTTTACGAAAAACGGAGCTATTTAAAGAATAGCGAAACCATACAAAAGAAGAACGATTTTCGCTTTGGGGTGTCTGAAAGACTATAAAACAGAAGGTGTTACTAGTGGTTCGAAAAAAAGTTACAATTAAAAATTACAAGCATAATCGCTAATTTTTTGGAAAGTAGAATACAGTCAATTGAATTATATATAACTTTTTAAATAAAAATAAAAGTTGGTTAGTAGGCAATATCTGAGAATTTAAAATAAATATGCATTGGTCCTATGCTTCAACGAAACCTGAAGGTAGTCAGCCTCAAGGTCAGCAAAATAAACTTCGGAGAATCATCTATGAAAACCAAAAAACGTAGAATTCGAGACTTATTGCAATTGCGGAGACTTATTGAATTAACTACAGCTGCTGAAATAGCACATCGTTTGTCGGGTCAAAGAAACGTAGCTACTTCTATTAGAAATATTACAGAAACAATAGAGCTGAGGAAATCTACTGATTTTATTTGTGGTAGCAAGCAGTTGGATAGCGATGAGGCACTAGCTTATTACGTAGATTCCAAGTTTACCAGTCCCTTTCATAAACAAACAAGAAAGTGGTCACTGAATGAGGGACATGAAGTATTTCCATCATACTATAATTTATGTAAATTCAAAAGTTTGTGTTATCCTCCAGAAGAATTTATTTCTGTATCAAAAACACAAGCTGAAATCAAAAATTTAAGCCATTTGAATAAAACAACTTGATGTTTAATTGAAACAAAAAGTCTATTTTCCAAATATGAATACTCAAAGTCCTCGTTTTTATTATTAAGCAAACAAGAATGTGATGGATGTTTTTGTCACAGTACCTATAGGAAAAAATCTGAGAACTCCGATGCTAATCATTAGTTTCTATTTGTGTTTGTCCTATTTGGGTTGAGTGGTGACTTTAATACTATTTTTTGGAAAAATCCTCGGCCGTCATCAACACTATATTGCCGACCAAATAAGTTCAAAAGAAACACAGAAATATATTGTAATAGAAAATAACAAAGTTTAAAAAAGAAATATCTGAACTTTCTCCAACACTGTGTACTGATCGTGAATTTAAACTTATTGTAAAACACAATCTGTTACTTACGATGACAGACAGAAAAATGCGTATCTTTAACCGATACGCGCTTTACACAAAAATATTATACATGTGGTCCTAGTTAAAAATGATGAATGAGAAATTAAAAGGTATGGTTGATAAAAAAGAAAATTACAATTTCGGTTTGTCTAGCTTGCATGCTCGGATACGTACTTTTGAATGCTTGCTACACATTAGCTACCGTTTGACGTAAAAAGTGGCAAGTTGGGAGCAATCGGTTAAATGTCGTATCAGGAAACGTTCAGAAGAAATTAGTCAAAGTTTTAAAAAGAAAATTAATTAAAAAATCTAGTATTTTATTAAAAATGCTTTTTTGTGTCCCTGACATTGATTGCGTCAAATGTGAAAAACTTTGTTCTAAAACTAGGAATTTATATTTAGATTTACTCTAGACAAAGCTTTGATGCATAGTGCATAGTATAGAGGTTATAAAGTCATGTAATCTTCCGATGGGTCAGCTATCGAAAGTCTTTCAAGAAGCACAAAATAAAGATTGTATGAGATTTTGAGAACATCATACTAGGAAAAATTACATTATTGAGCGACTCATTTGCATTCTGTGTTTCTCCATCAAGACATCTTTTTAATAACTTGTTTGCACCAAGATCTTTGTGTGAAAAAATAGGTTTTATAATTTCACAAACAGCTTCTGGAATGTTTATACTGATTTTATAAGTCAAAGTTTGATTAATCTTGTCCCTTTGATATTTACACCACGAATCGCTAGTACGAGGACAATACTTATGGCGTTCTTCATCGCTGCTGCTTTCAGAACAGTGATGAATTAGTCCTGCTATGGATTTTTTCATGCCATACAAATTCCCTTTGTTTTGTCGTATACTCATTCCATAATAGTTTTGCAATGTATTAATGACTTTATCTGTCATCCTTCCTTTTCCAGTAAGTCTTTTACCATCTTTTAAAACTTTTCCCTTGTACAATACTTTAAGAGAGCGTAAACGAGACCCAACTCTTTTTTGAACATGACTGACACATTCACTTTTTTCAATTTTATACCCTGGGTAAACATTATTACTTTCTATATTTTGGTAAGACTTACTGTCACCATCACCACAGTATTTTGTATAACGCAGTTTGTTAAAAACAGTTGATCGTTTAAATATTTGCAAGAGTTTGAGTGTCAACACACTTCCCATTACTAATTGCTGTAACAACACCGTTCAGCGAGGAAAAACCGCGTCGCTGCCATGTTCCATTAACACTTACAGTAACATTTTTTATATCAGGGTCACCAATAGTAGACTCACTTGTACGTTGTGCTTGTGCAGCTGCTCGCTTCATTGAATCTTGGGCAACTTTGATATAAGACGAATGCAATTTATAGACAATGTTATTGTATGTTTTTTTTTGCATTGGTGGTGGACTGTTTATTATGTTACAAAAACTTTCCATTGCAGCATAACCTTTTCCAATTTCTCTGAAAGCTACACACATTCTGATATTAATGTCAAACGATTTCATGCCTTGTGTTTCATTATCACTGTTTTTTTCAATTTTTTTTGAGGTAAAAAACTCATTTTGCCATTGACATTTTTTTGCAGTGCAAGACAAAACAATGATGTGAAAATCCTTTCTTTCTTGATAAATCATTATTCAATTTTATTTAAGATTAGCATTTTGGACAAGAACCAACAAGATTTAAAATTGAACTCAAGACATCAGAATTAAATATAATGTAACATTCAGGATTACTATCTTGACTAATACTTGGAGTATCAGAAGTAGGTAAACTTAACTTTTCAGCAGATGCTGATTTGCTTGAAGAAGTATTTGTTAGAGATGTATTATTTGATGTATTATTTGAACTT
>NC_088922.1:54550000-54682500 GCF_038396675.1 Hydra vulgaris | reverse complement strand
AAAATGATTTACGATTTTTTTTTTTTTATATTAGGTTTATTTACAAAAAACATTTTTAGTCGCTTTTGAAAAGATTCTCGTTCAGCTGCATTTAATCTCATTTTACAACAAAAACTGAATATTATGCTCAAGTAATAATCAGTTTTTAAAAATCAAAGATAAGCCACAAAAACTAATTATTATGCTCAAATAATGAAATTAGGATTTGTCCGATAAATTCCGCATCACCCGTTAAATTAAAAAACATTGTTAAGTAATCTTGGTTGTTTAAACTCAAAATAATTTATTTTGATTTTATATTAATTACCTTATAATATAATAATAAGCTGTTTTATAAAAAAATTTATATACGCTTTATTGTAAGTAACTTTTTATTTAAGGCTTAGATACTTGAACAAAACAATGCGTTTTTAAATTGAGCAAAAAGATGCCTATTTTCCTAATATTGTTGCTTCAAATTAATATATTGAAGACTAAAAAAAAAAACATTAAATAGGTGCACTCTTTGTAACATGTGCAATAGCAATTAATAATAAAGTTATAAACGAATTATTGCAAATAATAATAAATAAATAAAAAAATCCATCAAAGTCATTAAACGTTTTGTATAAGTTTATTCCAATAAAAACCTATGATAGAATTCTATAACCAGAATTCTATCATAGGCTAACTTCCTCTATGATTGCATACTTTATATAATTTGGAAAAAAAAATTTTTTTTTTTTGTTATCGATAATGACACAGCAAATTAATAAAGTATCTATGCACATAGTTCACATATAAGCTTTTTTCTTTTTGACACCAGGTTTTGCATTTTTGACTGCAAATCCATGTTTAGTTTAGGTCAGCAAATCCGATGTTTTTTAGATTAAAATTGTGAATAAAGTTCTTTAGGAAACAGCAATCCTGTGTCAAATACGAAGTTAATTTAATTTTTATTTATATAATAATTCTTGCTACATTTTTTTTTTCAAGTAACATTTTTTCTTAGTTTTTCTAAGAGTTTTATGATTATTATCTTTTAAGATTAATAATCTTTCTTTTTCATTATCATTTTTTTACTTATTTCATTAATTATCTATTACATTGATACATATTTCTTGAATATTAAGAATTTAAATGTACAGTTTTTTGTATTATTTTAATCTCCAATTTCTTTTTTTTAATTTAGTTATAGGAGTTACTAAAGGCACAAGAAAGAACGGAAGATTGATAATTTCATTATAAATTAACGTTGTTTAGCTTTTCTGCGTGTAATTCTTCAAGTTATGGGCAATACACCAAGTATAAAACTTCAATCAAATATTAGTTTGGTAGAAACAGCTCAAGCTGAGTATGATTTTCTTCGTCTTGTTGACAAATATCCTGCTTTGTATTGTGAAAACGTGTTAAAAAATGCGGTATATCGTTATGAGAATTACTGGCTGCCTCTTCTTGCAAAGTACGACCTAGTTGTAATTGCTCCACTAGATATTGAATGGGTTTGGCATTCGCATATACTAAATCCATCAGCATACAACAAAGATTGTAAAAAGCTTGTTGGAAAAGTTATTGATCATGTTCCGATGTTCTTAGCCCTACATACTCATAGTATCTCACAAAAATACTGGTCAGCGGAGTATCCTAATGTAGATTACCGAGTTGACTTATCTGATATAAATCCTTTACTTATATCTTCTGAACCATTTAAATGTTCGTATGACATTATTTCTGCTGCTCAACGTCACAGAATCTTTAGCTATAACGTTTTGTTTCCGCATTTCAGGGACGTTGATTTTTTGGAAAAAGCGGTGAAACGCTATTTTATTATGCTTTCTATTAAACGTAACCATCGAAAAACGTTTGTTGTGCCATGCTATGATAATGATTTAGTTTGGCATGGTCATCAACAGCATGTGTTTCAATATAATGCTGACATGAATTCATTATTAGGAGAAATCCTAAATCACGATGATACAAGTTCTGATAGAAGTAAAGGGTCTCAACTTCAAAAAGGAATGGACGAAACAAAAGAGTTATGGAAAAAGTATTCATCAATATATTTAATTAGCGGTGGAATGTTTCGTGGTGAACCTCCAATGCCCAACTTTAATATAGACAAATACTTTTACAGCCGATCAATTTTAAAAGTAAGTTTTTTTACTTGTTTTATCATTTGTTTTTTTTTTTTAATTTATTGGTAATATTTTCCTTATTAATTTTTTTCTTATTTTACAATGCATAGATTGAAATAGTAAATTATTCAGAACGATTGGATTATTTAACGTTAATGCAGCGCACACACAGACACGTATTTAAGCGCACAAAAACTTACACTCGTGCGCATTTAAAAAGACACGCACACACACGCGAACTGAATGATTTATACTGCTTTACTTGTATGTCAACAATCCCGATAATAAAGTTTCGTCTATTTTTTACGAGAAAAATTTTAAAATGAACGTTAAAGTTTTTGTTATAGTAACCATCCCAGCAAACGCGGGGACGTACAAAAAATGTACAATGAGCGTTCTAAACTGATTCTAGATTAGACGCTTAAAGACGTCTTTTTCGGACGTTCAAAAGACTTTCTATAGAGACGTAAAAGTTTCATTTGCGTATTGAAGTGTTCATGATAGAACAGCAGAAACTTGGCCCAGAAAAAGCGTCTTTTGAACGTTCAAAAGATGTTCAGAACGCCTTTAAAGCGCTCAAACGACGTTCGTTAAGCTACTTTAGTAATTTTAGACATTTGATAACTGAATTACGCTCATAGCTTAACTTAAAACGCTAAAATCCAGTGTTAAAAACCCCACCATTGTGGGGTTTTTAACACTGGATTTTAGCGTTTAGAAAACATAACCGGAACGTCAGCAAGTGCAGATGTAAAACACAATTTGCAGTATAAACTATGTTAAAGATATTTCACATTACAAAAATATTTAAAGAATATCTTGAAAACTGTCATTATGATTTTCTTTATCCCGTCCACCTCCGCCTTTTCTAAATGGCGCTCTTTTAAGCATACTTCCAACGCATTTTTCTATTTCCATTTCATCATACTTTGGCATGGCCTCTGCAAAAAACAGAATTAAAATATAAGATTTATAATATATATTATAAATAGTTTAGTTAGCCATGCATAAATAAACATTAACCAAAAAAGCCATTTTATTATTAATATGAGTAAAACATAATTGTTTGGTTGCATCCCTGTAAATGAAATTCCATTATTTTTAACTTAATTAAAAATAAAAAATTACAAAAATGATTTTTTATTTTGTTAAACCTTTTAGATTATTAAAACCCATCCTTGACTATTTATAATATATTATAATTATAAAAAAAAATATGTACCAGCAATAACCTTCATCAGATTTGTCTTACGAAACGCATTCTTGTTCCTCGTTCCATCCAGATTAAAACTTGACATTAATTTGTTTGTCATGAGTCTTGGTAGTAAAACGAATTATTAATAAATATATAGCATATATTAAAGTATGTAATCAAAGAATATAGCTGGCAGAGGAGAGGTATATGATTTTCTGTTTTATAATCATCTTCCGCCACCATTTTCAGATATCAGCAATTTTAAAAAATTCGGGCTTCATCTTAACCAGCATAAATGTTAACTCATATAATCTAGTGTTTTTTATTTCATAAATCTTATGTAAAGCAAAATGTTAAAAACAAAAGATTTAATTAATTAAATAAATACTGAACATTTTTTCAAGGATACATACTTTAAGAGCATTGATTTTACATTTGTATAGCATGAAACACCACCTATTTTGGAAAACTGAGTTCTCTAAAAAAAAATCATTTAATTATACAATAAAAACGCATAAATGATGGTATATAAATTTAATGTGCAAAACATAGTAACCCAATATAGTATTATGGCAACCCATTATGTTTAAAATTCTTCATTATATTAGAAAGATCCATGAGAATTCTATAACATAAAAGCGAAATCACGTAGCATTTTGTATCACTTACTTATACTAAAACCTACCAAACGAGTGTGTTGACAAATATCATTCAACCCCTTGTCAAACTCATTAAAACCTACCAAATCTGACATTTTATTTATAAAATAAGTCGAATCAGGCAAATCATTTATTTCACCCTGCTTCTTTATTTCTTCTAAAATCTCTTGTAACTTGTGGAGAACCTTATACTGAAATCCTGTAAAATTTAAAAAAGAAATATTTAAAAAACCCAAAAACTTATCTTTATAACAATATAAAAGTTGAAAACTGGCATAATTTTAAGTAAATTTTATTGTAAATTATTCCATACTTGCTTGTGTTAATGGAAACTTGTTTAATGCAATATTTAAAGTATTTATACTTTCTTGTTCATAGCTTTTTGATACAGATGAAGTTGAAATAAATGGAGAATTAGGCTGTGATGAGAACAATGGTTTTAAAATTCGTTGCGGTATTCTCGATTTTAACGGTTGCCGATGGATTGGGGGTAAAATAATAGGAGAAATCTCTTTTCTTTTATTTTGGGAGAAAGGTGAAGATGTAAATAATGAGGATTGTGACTCAGTTGATAATACATTAGAAAAAGAATGAAATGAAGTGAAGGGAGATTTAAATAGTTGTTGAAATGGTGATTTTTTCATAGAAGATTTTCTCTTTACAGCTATTAAATCTAAAATATATAAATATTAGGTAAATAGTAATATAAAATAAAAGTAAGATGTATCTATCAAATAAAAAAAACTTATTCTTCTTCCGATGTAAAATCAAAACCATCACATAAACTTTTATCATCTATGAATAAAAGTAAAAAATCCAATAAAATAATAAGTAAATGAAATTTAAAAAAATGTGGAACAAAAAGATTGTAATAAAAAAATCCTGCAAAATACCTAGTTGAATCTTAATTTTTATTATAGGATATTTAATCCAGTCATCTTTTGGTGGCCATTGCTGTGAGCAAGCTCTAATAACATTAATGCCTTTTGGCCAACAGACATTCTTATCTACTATCCAGATCGTGGGAATGGTTTTTTTTTTCTTCCTCAATAACTCCTTCCATACGACTCTTAATATATTGCAAAAGAATAGCAATTTATTCAAAAAATATGTAACCTTAACAATAAATAAATAAACCTGATGCATATATACACCACAAAATAAGTATTATATAAACTGTTGCACAACACTGTTAACTGATTCCAAACTATAGTGATATATAAAATAATGTCAAATCATAAAACAATGATAAAACAATGTCAAATCATTGTTTAAAAAAGAAAGAATGACCTATTTGGGAATGATAATTAATGCTTAAAAAAATAAAGATAACTTAAATATTTTTAAATATGTTAAAAACAAATTAAATATGTAAGTGCAATATCATGCCTGAGAAATAAATTAATTTTCATGACTTGATAATTTAATTGTGAACTTCTATATTTTTATATTTTCAAATTATTGCATTTAACTTACATTATTAAACAAATAACTTTAGGTTTACATTTACAAAAAAGAGTTTTTACCACATATATTTACTGCATACTTCTGTCATATTTAAATAAACATACAATATTAAACTGAAGTTAAATTTATTCATTATAAACAAACTTTTCAGTTTCTGCTTCATGCACAACAGGAAATATGGCGAGCCCTCTGCATTCAGGAAGACACACACATTTTTTTCTCAATTCAATCTTAGAAATTAGTTTTTTTTCTACTTTTCCATAGTTTCCTTTTACTAACAATGCAATATTAAATTGCAGTGATGGAACTAGTTTGTCATATAAATTACATAGGTATCGTGGATTGATAATATCACAATGAAAAGTTCTGTTTATTTCATTTGTAGTCACAAAAGCAACCGAAATGTCAGTAAGAAGGAAATATCTATCTTTCTTACTTTTAGATACTTTTGTAAATAATGATTTGTGTGACGCATGTTTCCAAAAATTTTGAAACTCTATTTGCTTTTTACACACTTGCTCAAAAGGGCTCTTGGAGGTGCTAACTGACAGTTTCAGTCTTTCAGTAGAAAATTTTCAAATGGAAAACAAGAGATACTGTTAAGTGAGCAATGGTTAATACAATCATCGATTAAATGGAGTAGGCTATGCACATTATATACAGTAAAAGTTTCTCCATAAATATACTTGCATGAATAAACAAAATGTGTCATCATACTGCGTGCATATTCCTAATGGTTGTTACCAAATTGGTCATTTGACGTCAACATAATACCAATAGAAATGCTTAACAGGAGAAAATGCTCATATACCTGTTCAGATACAACACCCTTTAGTACAACAGCGCCTAAATATATCAAAAACTGCCTAAACTCTGTAGCTTTCCAATGATCTATATCTTGAAGACTTCGTGGTTGACAAGCAAATTCGATTGGCATATTTCCAGTTAAACAAATTAATCTATTGTTAATTTCAGCTATTTGTGATGCAGATATTTTTCCCACAGGACCTTTTAATAAATATTTTAAAATTCATTTTGTTACCCCTAAACATACCAAATGCATATAATCCAAAAAAAAAAGAACTAATACACTCAATACCTATATTCACAAGTGGAGAAACTGCTTTTTGATGATCTAGATAGCCATAGTGTTGAAAAGTCTGATTATCCCTTTTATTGAAACCAAATTCATCATTGAAGACAACTCTTCCGCTATGGAACCATGAACACAACAACTTTCACAAGAGTTGTACCCATTATGGTTAACAATATTCTTTATATAAGTTCTAGCTGGAGTATCACAAACAAAAGCTTGAATTGCTAAACTAATATGAAATCCATTAAAATTAATCCCAGAGTCTTTAATTTCCATCCATTCATTCACAAAATTTGATAAGAAACCTATCAAAGGATTAGGTTTGCTATTTCCACCAAAAATTCCGATAATAAAAACATCAGAGCCCTCAAAAAACCAAGAACAGGCCAGAGCTAAACAGTAGATGACAGGAAAAGAGGAATCATTAAGTCACTTTTAACAGTCCTGTATGAAAGTAGTCTAATAACTTCACTCTTAATTCCAAAATAAACATACTCACCACCACATTTTGATTGAGTTTTTATGGTTTTTGGAGAGCTAAGTAGCGTTCGAGCATCTTGAGGAAGATATTTGTGGATTGGTATGAGATAATTCTTGTAAATTCTCTATAACACATGATTTTTCGTCACTTGACTCTATCACTTGCATCACTTTCTTATTTATAATTATTTAGGTTTTTGATTCTAAAATTTTAAATATGAGTAAAAACAAACAAAAGTAAAATAAAAAATTACATTAACTTTTATTTCATATATCAAATGTTAATATATAAAAACATATATCTCGTTTTTTACTTTCAGCTATATATATATATATATATATATATATATATATATATATATATATATATATATATATATATATATATATATATATATATATATATATATATATATATACATATATATATATATATATATATATATATATATTTAGGTGAGCAGTGTGATGTCATACTGAACCAGCAATCTTTTCAATCATGATTCTTTTTTTTTGTTTTTTGTTCCTAAAAAAGCCGTATTGATTAAGATAAGCAAAAAAAGTGAGGAAATGCTTGTATAAACACACTATAGTAGATACATGTGTCAGAAAATAAATTAGAAATCAAGGTCATATATATATTAAAAATATAATATGAATTGCTAGTTAGTTTATTTTAACTTTTGTGTTTCTATTTTATATAAAAAAGAACATTTATGCTATTAACATTTATGATAAAATACAAGATTGGACTTTTAGTAGCTTTAATAATTTTAATTTCTTAAATTTGCAGATTCTAATTATATTATAAATTTTATTCTTATAATATATATAAAAAATTCACATAAGAAGTAAAATTACAAAATTTAGATATACATTTAAGATATAGAAGAATAAACTTATATATGGGGTCAAATAAGTAATATTGACCAGTACCTATCAGCAGCCTTAATAAACTTAAAAATTTAAAAGCTGCATTCTCATTTTTATTCATTTAAAACTAGTAACTTTACTGAAATTTAATTTATTTTAAATTCAGTGCAGTCAGAAAATTGTTCGTTTTACGAAATCATCCATTTCAAGATAAAAAAGTTTTTTAGAAATTTAAAAGAAATCTATAAAATTGTTGTTTTAGGGAGAAGAAAAACACGCTTAAGTCAAAAAATTGTGAATAATCACGCTCTAGTATATATATATATATATATATATATATATATATATATATATATATATATATATATATATATATATATATATATATATATATATATATATATATATATATATATATATATATATATATATATATATATATATATATATATATATATATATATATATATATATATATATATAGAGCCCTCCATGTTTTTAAAAAAACAGGGCAATTTAACGAATTTTTCCTTATGATATCAGGAGAATTTCGTTAAATTGACTATATATATATATATATATATATATATATATATATATATATATATATATATATATATATATATGTATATATATTTATATACATATATATATATATATATATTTATATACATATATATATATATATATATATATATATTTATATACATATATATATATATATATATATATATATATATATATATATATATATATATATATATATATATATATATATATATATATATATATATATATATATATATATATATATATATATATATATATATATATAGAGGTACGCGTAAATCCGGATTTTACAAAGCCTTTTTTTTGGCCAAATTCTGTGACACGCTTTTTCAAGTTAGTTGAAAAGTTGCATCGTATGGACTTGTTTTGCTCTGTTATTTTTTAGAAATATGCATCAACATAGATATTTTTTGAATACAATAATTATGGAACCTTAATTTTACATGGATTTTTTTAAAAACAATAAATTCATAATAAATAAAATTTTAACTCAAAGAAGAGTTAAAATTTTATTTATTATGATTTATTGTTGTTAAAAATTTGCTTGTTTTTTGGACATCAAGTATAAATAGAAGGAATGCTGGTTCAATTTCCTAATATGTTCTCTCAACTTTAAAAACCTTTTTTCTTACTACCTGCCGAATTTCATTGAAAAAAAATCATACTCAGACATCTTAATGCTATACTCCAATTAGGTAAAAATTTGCTTGCTTTTGGACATCAAGTATATATCGAAGGAATGCTGGTTTATTTTTCTAATATGCTTTCTCAACTTTAAAAGCCTTTTTTCTTACTACCTGCCAAATTTCATTGAAAAAAAATCATACTCAGATATCTTAATGCTATACTCCAATTAGGTAAAAATTTGCTTGCTTTTGGACATCAAGTATACATCGAAGGAATGCTGGTTTATTTTTCTAATATGCTTTCTCAACTTTAAAAACCTTTTTTCTTACCTGCCAAATTGCATTGAAAAAAAATGCATACTCAGGCACCTTAATGCTATACTCCAATTAGGTAAAAATTGGTTGCTGTTTAGACATCAAGTATATTTCAAAGGAATGCTGGTTTGTTTTTCTAATATATTCTCTCACTTTTAAAAACCTTTTTTCTTA
Source organism: Hydra vulgaris (assembly GCF_038396675.1). NCBI lineage: Eukaryota > Metazoa > Cnidaria > Hydrozoa > Anthoathecata > Hydridae > Hydra > Hydra vulgaris. Next base: position 54,672,931 of record NC_088922.1, on the reverse strand, counting down.
CTACCTGCCTTATTTAATTGGAAAAAAAAGCATACTCAGACACCTTAATATTATATTCCAATTGGATAACTGTTTTAAGCTTCAATAAGGCGATACACTCGCATATAGATTATTAAATTGTACTAAATTATAATGTCATTATATTTACCATTATTTAAATATTTTAATTTTTAATTATAAAAATTAATTTTTTTTTTTCTCCAATCACAGGGCCAAAAACAAAGTTTTATGGTGAATGCAAAAAGTATTTAACCCTAATTTTTGGCCCTATCATGGGGCCAAAAACAAAGTTTTATGGTGAATGCTAAAAGTATTTAACTGCTAATTTTGAATTGTCGCAAATAGGCATTGACTCTAATACAGAGTGTAATACAGTATGTAGAAATGGGCAGTTTTTTATTATTTACAAAAAATTGTGATTCATTTCTCAAAACATCTCAACAAGTCACTACACATTTTGAGATAGAAACATGTGAAAATCAGGTTAAGAGTCTCATAAATAAATCATTGTATTGGGCTAGAAATTTTAACAGGGCTGAGGAGAGTAAGTGTTTTTTTGAATTTTGCAATAAACCTTTTTTAAGCCATATATCAAGTTTGCCTCATATTGTATTATCATTTGTATTGGTATACGAAACATTAGGCTCAGATGTTTCAAATACCAATACGAATGTTTTATCTCTTTTAACGAGTGGAACATCAACATCTGCAAGTTATAGCGAATGAGATGTAATTAAACATATATTTAGAGAAAATTTGGCCCTATAAAACAATCTTACTTATCTTCTCGGTTTGCTAACTCTTACAAAGAACGTCAGAACAATATAGCACTACTAAAAGCTGAATTAAACAGCATGCTAAATCAATTATGTGTTCTAAGACAAAATGTTAAACAAAAAAGAAAAAAAATAAAGCTTTAAGGGCAGAAATACTAGATCTTAAAAAACACACACACAAAAATAAAATTACGTTGAGAAAATTCATCACTTTAAATTAAATGAAAAGCATAAGTTAAGGCAACTCAAAACAAAGCATAATGCGGCTGTTTTGACAAGTAACAGGGTAATTGCTAGTTTGGAGAGTGATTTGCTCCAGATTTAGGAGGAAAATAGTGTAATTATGCCAGAAGATGAAAAAACATATTCATTACAAATAAGAATAATAATTTATAATGTTGTTGTGTAATATACCAACAGGTAACATTCCATATCTTATGAGCAAAATAGGGCATTATATGTGTGTTGTTTTTAATAATATTCTTCATCGAAGTACTGCTGAGCAAAGGGCTCATGAACTTGGCAGTATTTTAGATTTGCAAGCAGCAGAGTGTGCTATGGATAGTAATAATCTTACTCTTGAGTTTGATGCTACAACACAAGAAAGTGTCCACATTAATAGCATTAACTTAACATCTAAAGATAAATGTCTTGTTATTGCTCTAGATCAGTTACCAGGAGGAACAGCATTCGATTATGAAAGTCATATATGCACTTCAATTGATTATATGGCATTTGTTTATTCAGATTTTTACCAAAGTAGCTTTGATAATTCTCGATTATTAACAATATATCTAACACAATCTCAGACAGAGTTGCAGTCAACCATCTTACTATAAACAAAGTTTGTTCAACCTGGGGCAAGAATTTGAATGAGCTGAACTGCCATTTGAACACATTTGAACTTCTTGACACAATTGCATTTTCATGTCGCTCAGCATTGCAGTCTCTTGAGAGTGAGAGTTGCTAATTATTCGGAAATGATTGTATGACAATTAAAATTATTATAGTAATGAACAAAATGAGGTTTATAGACATCAAAGATGATCTACAAAGTATTATTCCAAGATATCGTGGAAATTGGCTTCATATTCGTTTTCATACTTGTTTCATTTTTATGAAGCATTATAGTAAGTTTAAAGATTTCCTCACTGTTGGAACAGTAAAATGTAAAAGTTCGCTAGCAATTTTAAGAGGGGCATTTTGTAATAAAACTGCCATAAAAGAAATGTGCGTGCTTGCATTGTTTGGAAAACTCCTTACTGAGTCTTGGATGAAAAAGTTTTATGTTTTAGCTGAGGATGCAACTTTTGATATTGTTTCTGGTAAAAGTGAAAAAAGTTTTGCTAATAATTACAAATTATAAATCTAATCCAGCTGCTCAGTTTTGCAGAAGAACACATTTTTTTGGGAATATTCTTGCCCCTAAGATTTAAAAATCATTTTATGCTCCATTGCTAACCACTAAAACTCGTATAAGCTTCATTGATAACCAGCTTAAAAAAATGACTTCTGCTTGTCTTGATGCTGTGCAAGTTGTCTTGAAGCGACATTATAAAAAGTATTTCTCACTTTCTTTTACAGAGACACTAAAGGAGGTAAGAGACGCAAAAGGGAGGAACTTGGTAGATAAATCTTAATGATGTTGTAAATTTGTTTTATTAAATGGTTTTTTACTAAATAAACACTATTTTTTATTTCTTTAATTTATCATTTAATCTTTTTTTTTAAATATAGTCTTGTCTAGGAGTGATTTCTTGGTTTGGCGCTGAAGCCACCCTGGGCCTAAATCAAAAGGGCCTTCCTCATATAGGCCCAGAATGGAGGTAAAGACCTGCCTTATTTTAAATAAAAAGCTCCTGGTGGCAGAAGGGATGGCAGAGGATTCAGGAATGTAGTTATTAACAAATAAAAATTTACTTATTAATAAGTTTATATAGATTTACTTAGCTGAATCTATATACACTTATTGATAGGTGTATGTATATATTTATTAAGTTGATACTTGTATATAATCCTTTTGTAAAAAAATGGCAAACGCAATTATCAGATGTTAAAATATCTACTGAGAGTTAACCATAAAAATAAATATTTAACAAAGTGATTACCATCATTATGGTTTTTAATTTTAGTTTAGCTGGTCATTTGATCTGTACTTTAATGTATTCCTGCGCACTTTCCGAATGTAATTCAGACGTCTTTCGAACGTTCCATGGTGACCAAAGAAAATTATTTTGGTTCAAAAAAGGTTTAGGACGTTCAGAACGTGAACTGAACGCACATTGTACGTTTTTGTACGTGTAGTGTTAGCTGGGTAATTAAATCCCAGTATTGACACAAATCATTACAAAAAAAATGAAAAGAGTAATATTTTTGACAATATTAATATGTAAATACAATTTAGCAAAAACATTATTTTTCGGCTCGTTCTAATATGTCGCCAATGACACCCTCGATTTTGTTTGCATCTTAACCAATTTTGTCACCAACAATAGCATCTAAAGAAATAATTTTATCACAAAACTGTCTGTCAATCATAGAGCATGTTTTAGAAAATCAAAAAAAAAAACGATTAAATTCAAAAGCAAAGTAAAGAAATTTTGATTATGAATATGATTTCTCTAAAGTCAACAAACTAAATGACATCCACAATAAAAATTTATATTAAAATACTTGTTATAAGTTTTGAAAAGTCCTACATAAAAAAGCTAAACTAAAATAAAAAACGACCGCAAATAAATTTGCAAATAATGAATAAGAGAAAATGAACAACGTATTATTGTTCCACATTCTGCGAATTATTGCTAACAAAAATATTTCAGTCTTATATAAGATGAAATGGCTACAAACTCCAATTCAATGCCTACCTTTTATGCATTTATAATAAGGAGTGCTTGTAAATTTACTTTCTTCTTTTCTTCCATCCTCGCTAAATAATGCCCGTGTTCCATGATAACATTAAAAATATTTTTAACTGTTTTCCGTGGAGTTGCTTCTCTAACTCCTCTCATTTGAGTGACCTTAGAAATTATTAAAATAAACTAAAAGCATGATCAAATATTGAACCAAATTAACAAATCATATAGTCACAACATATTGTGAGCAAATTAATCAACTTTTTTTTACAAGTTTTTATAAGTACTAATATATATATATATATATATATATATATATATATATATATATATATATATATATATATATATACAGTATTGGACAAAACATTTGCAACCAACATCGAACAATGCTAAAAAGTGTTCCTAATTTTACATGTCTTAAAAACGAAACGAACTATACTACCACAGCAAACAGTTCAGGAGTCTGGAGTCATAGCATGCCATGACATGAGCATTCAGCTGACAGGTGACAGCACACAGGCAGAATTTCGTTGACAAGTGCCATTTTGCAGCGGACAAAACAAGTGCAACTTTTTTGGTTTGTTTCATTTTCTTAAGTCTGGTCCGTGTCAACGTCACGGAAGTTTTTTAATAATTAAAGGAAGTATCCAGAAGTTTCCAGAAGCAAGCAGAAGCTTCCAGAAGTTTCCAGAAGAAGCATCTAGAAGCATCCAGTAGCATCCAGAAATATCCAGAAACATTCAGTAGCATAGAGACGCATCCAGAAGCTTCCAGAAGCATCGAAAAGAAGCATCTAGAATCTTCCAGAACAGGTTCACACAGGTTTATTTTACTATATAAGAAACATGTAAATCGACATGTAATTCAGTCAGTATATGGAAGTCAATTTAGTCAGTATTATCAAAACAGTTTATCGAAGTGAATTTTATCAAAGTGTTTTATCGAAGAACATCAATACAAGAAGTGAAATACAGCAAGTGTTTCATTACATCAATACAGTCCACATCCAACCAAGACGTTGTGTTTCACAGAGCATTATTGTATCAAGTTAAATGTAACACGGTAAGCCTTGAGAAGCGTGATTATTTATTTTTATTATTTTTATGACTTCAAGTGCAAAAATTGCTCCCGACAGTCTTGGGTTAGAACTAAGAAAGAAAATTATTGGTGATTACGTGAGTGGAATGTCACAAGAAAGTATTTGTTATAAATATCGCGTGAAAAAATGGACCGTATCAAGACTATGTTCCAAATATCGTTCTACGGGGAACTTAGCAGCAGATAACAAAGGTGGAAGACCGCGTTGCACCACTTCTAAAGACAATTCTATGATCTTCAGATCCGCTAAGAAGGATCTCTGGATATCATCAGTCGAGATACAAAAGCAATTAGAGCTGCCTGTATCGGACCGAACAATCAGACGACGTAATGTTGAAGCCGGATTGTTTTCTCGACGCCCTGCAAAGAAACCGCTGATTTCACTAAAAAACCAGAAGAAAAGACTCCTGTTTGCTACATCTCATACTGACTGGAATGTGCAGAAATGGCGAACTATCCTGTTCAGTGATGAATCGAAGTTTAACATCATTGGTAGCGATGGCACTTGCCGTGTACGTCGACCGGCCGGAAAATGCCTCGATTTATATTACTGCCATAAGACCGTGAAGCATGGTGAAGGCAATGTAATGGTCTGGGGGTGTTTTTTTGCTAACGGTCTAGGTCCAATATATCGAAACGATGAAATAATGGACCATTTCATGTATAAAAATATCCTGAAAGATGTTATATTACCTCATGCTGAATGGAATATACCAATAAAAAGGGTTTTTCAGCAAGACAACGATCCGAAACACACAGCAAAAGTAGTCAAGCAGTAGTTTCAAGACAACCACCTATCGGTGATGGATTGGCCGCCTCAATCTCTGGATCTCAACCCTATCGAGAACCTGTGGGAGATCGTCAACCGCAGAATTAATCGTGAAGGTGTTCGTAATAAGGATCAACTGTTTGAACAAATCCAAAAGGCCTGGGCAGCGATTCCACAAAGTTTCATTGATCGCCTGATCGAAACCCCATGCCTCGAAGATGCAAGGCTGTAATCGACAACAAAGGATTTGCCACGAAATATTGATAGCGAAATACAGCTTGGTCAACATTTTGTCGAGTTGCACTTGTTTTGTCCAGAAGGAAATCAACTTTTTTTAATACTTTTGATTAATTTATTAATTTTCGTGTACAAATAATGAACTTTGTGATGAATAAAACTTGAAGAACTTTGTCTCTAATCAGTTACATAGTTATTTCTCTAAATTGAAAAAATGCAGCATTTTTATATAAAGAAACTAAATTAGCATTATTTGGTTGCACTCGTTTTGTCCGATACTGTATATATATATATATATATATATATATATATATATATATATATATATATATATATATATATATATATATATATATATATAATTCAACTAAAATTTCTTTTAAGCACTAAAAATGTAAATATTTTCATAAACATTGTCGAATCTAACACAGAAAAACACTTCTCATTAATTTGCGTGAAACAATTTTCATTAGCATGGAGATGTTTATAGATATGAGACTTTTTGTTCCTCTTGTAATGTTCAGATATCCGGGTCTTCAGATGGCGAGTAGTTCCGCCAATATAACTAAATGAGCAGTGTTTTTTCTGCGTTAGATTCGACATCTAACAAATTTGAGCTAAAACTTAAAGAATGTTTATAGAATGCTTAAAACTTGGAATGAATAAACAGGTTAGCCATGTACAAATGACACTTTCTGTTTAGCTGCTCTTTTTTATACATATTGCATATCTTTTTAACCTATTCTTTTGTTTTGTTACTATTTCTTTCGTATAACATGGTAAACTTTTTAACTGATTTTATTGTATTTTTGTAGTTATATAATTATTAGTTTGTACAAGAATAATTATATTTGTATTGTTTTTTCTTAACACTTTTATAGTTATTTTAACAAATTTTACATATTTAATTTTAACTAAAGATGACTTGTGTTAGTCAAAACATGTATTGCTTTTTGTTAAAAAAAATGGTTTTAAAAATTATAAAATTTGTCTTGTTTATGAAAACATAAATATATAAACTTTTAGCTTCTAACTGAACACTCAACTTTAACACCAAGCCTGACAAATAAGACTGCTGTAGTTAGATATAAGTTGAGCCCAGTACTTTAAGGGACATGATGGGTATCAAACTTGGATGTTTTTGTTTATAAAGCAAGCACATCATAACACCACAACTATTACTATTATCAATAAAATAATTTAAAATAATCTATTTTCTAAAAAAATCTAAAATAAACAAGGACAGAAGCAAAAGCCAAACTTGGCTTTCGCTTCTGTCTTTTTAAACTTTTGTAATTAAAATTAATATTAATAAAATTATTTTTAAATTGATTTGCTAATTTCATATTTAGTCGAAAAGATTTGCGCAAAAATTATTATCTAATTAAATTTTGAAAATTTTAATTAGAGTTTTGATAATCACCACCCATTAAGCAAGCGAATTATTACAAAAATAATTATAAGAAAGCTGTGTTAAAAAAAAGCCCATTGTTTGTGGGTAAGAGAACCTACCGGTACACAACAAGAATTTTAAGCAAGCTTAGTCTTCAAGCAGAGAATATCTCTTGTGATATCAATTCTTGTTACACGAAGTTGAAAAATATTCTGTCTGGGCCTCAAATTTTTGTTAAAATGAATCCTTGCCCATTGAGTAACATTGACGCTAGATACCTTTGAAGGTCCTCGCCAATAATTAGCGTCTTCTACAAATCTTTTTAAAGCTATTGTAAGCGATGTTAATCAGACCAAAACATTTTGAAACATTGCAAATGACAGAACAAAACGTAGCTTTTAGCTTTTTTGGTCTCAGTTCCAGACTTTTCAAAGAGTTTGTATATATCCAAGTTTTGAATCAAATCAATTATTTCATTGAATAGAAAAAAGTAACATTTAAGTTTTAAAGTACGCGGGGGATTAATTAATAAATCATCTCTGCAGTACTTACTCAAAAAAATTTAATCAAAGGATAGTTACCTTGAGTATGATCAAACGCTTTAGAACTGCAAACTTGACAACATTTGTAGAAAATTAAGATGGCTTTTTGTCAGAATTCATTTATGTTTTAGAATCTAATGAACAAAATGTTTATTTTATTTGAAAGGTTTCAAAGAAAAAATGTTGAGCGCTGTAAAAAAGAATGTATTTGGAATGCTGTTATTTTGCTCATATGAGCTGTGGTGGTTTCAGTCAACAGAGACAGTACTGCGCTACATTTAAAACTTTGGCAAGACCACCCTTCTTTTTAAGTTGCCAGTGACTTAAAAGTTTTTTTAGCTATTATTACTTAGTTAAGTTTCTCCAAAAAGCCCTAAAGATCTTATCACAGAACACACAGAACACAGTGGAAGACCATTTATCCAGAAAGTTCTCTTTTTTTTTTTTTTTTAAAACATCTTCGCTTCCAACAAGGCTGCAAGCAGCCACTAATTAAAGTTGGAAGTTACTGAAAGAGAAAAGATTAAGATTGTAGAGCAAGATAACGATTGACGGACGACTTAAAAGATTGCAAATTATATGAATCAGGAAAGCAAGATGAAGGAAGCGAATTCCAAAGAGCTGATGTTCGAGGAAAAAAACTAGACGAATAAGCGTTTTTGGAGCACTTAGGAACAGTCACAGAAAACGGATTACACTTAATTAAATGACGAGTAACACGAGAATGAATTTTAGTAGAAGGCGCAAGAGACGCTAGCTCTTTAGAGCAGTGCCCATTATAGTATTTGTAGAAAAGAGAAAGAGAAGCAACATTACGACAATGTGATAATGGTTGGAGGTTTGCTACAAGAGCAGGTCCAACTATGTTTACAATGCGTTTTTGCACCTTGTCTAAAAGAGAAAGGGCATCATTAGAAGATCCGCCCCAGATATGGCAACAGTATTCCATACAAGGCCGGATTTGAGATTAATAGAGATAGAGAATAGAATCCGAAGTAAGAAAGTGACAAGCTTGATAAAGAGATGCAACCTGAGCAGATGCTAATTTTGCAACTGATTTGATACATGGTTTCCAAGAAAGATTGGAAGTAAAAGTTAATCCTAAAAAATGAAGAGTAGGTGACTCATCGAGTACATCACCGTTTATAAATATAGGAAGATCTAAATTATTGCGATAACGATTGGCTGAAAAAAATTGAGTTTTATCTGAATTAAAGTTCACCAGCCACTGTAAGCTCCATGGTGTAGCAGAAGTGAGATCCTTTTCAAGTTCAAATGCCCCCTCCAAGCAATCAGAGGGTGTTGGTTTCTTATCACGACAAGAATAAATGGTAGTATCATTAGCAAACAATTCCACCTTAGATGTGAGAATATCTGGAAGATCGTTAATGTAAATTAAAAAGAGTATAGGGCCAAGGATAGAACCTTGAGGAACCCCTGAAGTTACAGAATAAGAAGAAAAGTGTTGTCCATCGAGAACAACTTTTATGCTACGATTGGAAAGGAAGGATTCAATGATCTTAAAGATGTTGCCGGATACACCATAAGAAGAAAGCTTATGGAGAAGACCAGCATGCCAAACTTTATCAAAAGCTTTAGAAATGTGAAGAGAGATGGCCTTAACCTCTTTTCTGTTAGCAAATCAGCTGTAGAACAAGAAGATTGAAATCCATATTGATGGTCAGAAAGTAAGTTAATAGATTAAAGATTATTTGTTAATTAAAGATTCAAAAACCTTGTTTGTGATAGGAAGAAGACAAATAGGATGGTAGTTAGACGGATCAGATCGCACTCCAGAATTTTTGAAGATAGGGATAACAGATGCCGCTTTCCAGCAGGCTGGAAAACAAGACTCTGATAAGCACTTGTTGAATAGTTTTGAGAGTATAGACGACAGCTCCGGAGAACACTTCTGCAAGACAAAAACAGGTATGTTTTCCGGGCCACAAGCTGTTGAAGAGTCTAGGCAGGAAATCGCTTTAGAGACAGAAGCTGGAGTGATATGAATGTCAAGCATGGGATTAACCTGTTTGTTTGTTGGCAATATCAGGTAGAAAGCAACTAGTGGAATCAAGAGATGATATTGATGAAAAGTTTTTAGCAAACAATTCAGCTTTGTCTTTAGGTGAAGTGACAAAGTCTGAACCATACAAGAGAGGTGGAATTATAGATTTGCCCTTATTACTGATATTATAAAAGATTCTCCAGAAGTCACGAGAGCCTAATTTTTGAGACGAGATTTCATGACCTGAGAATAGCGGTTTTTACAGTTGTTTCTTGCAGTAATAAACAAACGTCTGTTTTCTGGAGAATTGTTTTGCTGATAAATATTGAAGTAACGGTTTCGATTGGCAACCGCAGCAGCACAGTGTGAGGAAAACCATGGAGGAGAATGAGACTTGACCTGGAATTGTCGAGAGGGAATAAAAGATTCCATGCCAGCCTGAATCTACAAAGTTACGTAAGAAGCACATTTGTCGACAGGAAGACGAAAGATTTCTACCCAAGGGCCATCACGAAGAAAATGACGGAAGGAATCCCAGTCAGCTTTACTGTAGTTGTAAGAGGTTCGATAATAGGGGGATTCAGGTGATGAAGAAGAATGAGATATTAGTTTTAAAGAGATCAAACTGTGATTAGAAGAACCTAAGGGTAAATGTGGAGAAACTGAGCACTGACTAGGATCAGAAACAAGACATAAGTCGAGTAGAGAAGGTAGATGATTCGGGTTGTCAGGAAAGCGAGTTAGAAAGTTGACTATTTGAGTTAGAGATTGAGAAAGGCAAAAGTTGTGGGCTTTAAAGCCTGCAGAGTCACTGACACTAGAGCCAAGCCATTCAGAGTGGTGAGCATTAAAGTCACCGACAACAACTATATTAGCTGATGGATAAAGAGAGAGGGCTTGGTCAATATGATCAGAAATAACGTCAAAAAGAGTGCAATCTTGAGATGAAGGGGAGCGATATGGAACAAAGAGAAAGGCAATAGAGTGAAGTGGTGCTAAACGAAAGCACATGAAAGAATAGTCCGTGGATTCAAACCTAGTTTCACAACAAATGGGTGAATTCTTACAAATGTAAATGCCCATGTCAAGCATGTGACTATTGGAGTCTTTATGAATTAGAGGAAGTTAACCAACAACACTAAGATCACAAGTTGAGACAGATAAACTCCAAGACAGGGGGTTTTTTAAACCGAAGTTGGCATCTCCTAGCCTTTAACCTAAAAAGACGTATCCTACAAGGCAGCAGGACATGAAGAAGATTGTACTTGGTTACATGTTACCAGTAGCAGGATAACCTGATCTGACTTGCTTAAATGACTTAAGTAAATTTTCCAATAAACTCAACTTTATTTGCCGACGATACCAATGTATTTTATTCTAATAAAGATATTATTATTTTATTTGCAAAAATGAGCAAAGAGCTTGCGAAACTAAGCGAATGGTTTATATCAAATAAATTGTCCATAAATATTAAAAAAACAAAATATACTTACTTCCATCAAATTCCCTCTTCCCTTCCAATGACGGTTATTGAGCAAGAGCCGGCATGAAACCTCCTAGTTCTGAGTCACAATTCTTATCACTGCGCCACGGCTGCTGTTTATTAAAAGCCACCTTTAATAAACGTCATTTTGTCTAAAAATGATAACAAATGTTATCATTTTTAGATGATATGCTAACAAATATTATAGGGTTTCCTAATATATCGAGCATTTTTCTGAGTTAATATTTAATTTCTTGATTTTTTGTAACTAGAAAATATGCATTTTTACCATGTTTAGGTGATTTTCTTAGGACAATTCCTTGCTCAATCAACCTAAAACAAGTAAGAGTTATACTGCCACGCCAGGGATTACTAAAACCATAAATTTATTTCTATTCGTCGGACAGGACCGACGGAAAAAAAAGTAAACCAGTTCATAACAAGTTATTAAAAAATAATATATTAATCAATAAATATATTTTAAAGCTCTATCATTTATAAAAATTTAAAATTTTTTAGAAATAAAAGCAAATATATAATGCGAATAAAAAAAACATTGGCTGTACCCTCATATTATATTAGAGAGATAAAAAAAAACAATGAATGAACTGCAAAAGAGTAAGAAAACCCAATTTACTATGTGAAACATAATTTTTTATTTTGGAACAAAGAGACTGATATTGTTACATTTACTATGCACAACATATAATACACAACCAGCCATATAATAAAAGCCAGCATTCATCTGATCATTTGAAAACTAATTGACTTTTATCAATTATCACATATATAAGTAATACCATCTTTCATCAGGTAGACTGTGCTACAATCTGAATTTTTACTAGAGCAATGGCAACCAGTTTCTTCAATGAATTGAAGGTTACAAAATAATTTCAACCGTTGAAGACTAAAACTGTTTTTTACTATTTAATAAATTGGATTAAATCTAAATGATTAAGTTTAAAAGTATTGTTAAAACAGCAATTGTCAAATAAAAATTACTGCCAATTTTATGCCTTATAAAGTCATTCTTCTTAAAATAACGTTTTTATTTCAGTCATCCACAGTATATATAAAATATTAAGAAAAGTATTGGTTTGTCTAAATTTTAAAAATGACAAATGTCTAATCTACTAGCAACACAAAAAGTATTTAACCTGTCAATACCAAATTAATTTTTCAAAAATTTTGAAGATGCCAGGAAGAAAGTATTGGTAATCTTCTGAAAGTTATAATTATTATTAATTCTTGTAGTATATTGACTAAAGCCAGATTAGTTTGTGGGGAAGTAATTTAACGTCTAAATTCCTTGCCCTCTCACACAACTTCTAAATTACATCAGCTACAAGATGACTTAAAAGATTGCAAATTGTAATTATATAGGTTTAAAGCCAGTGTTTTAGCATCTTTTGGGTTTGGGCAGGCGTTAAAAATGCCATTTTTGATGTTTGATGACATCAATTTCCTAAAAATGATTTTTTACAACCCAATGCCCTTTAAGATGTTAACCAGTTTTTCAGGAATTTGTAACATTATAGTACCATCAAGAAATTAAAAAGTAAAAAATAACGAGTTAAAAAGGAAATTTGATCAAAAATCAACATTTTAGATGATAATAGAGGATTTTAGAAAAGATTTTTTTGAAAAAGACAACTTTAGAGGATTTTAGAGGAGCTGTGACCACCCTGATATATATATATATATATATATATATATATATATATATATATATATATATATACACAAATAATTTTAAATGTATTCAACAAAATTTTGTTTTTAAATTCTGATTCACTCCCAATAAGGCTGCAAGCAACCACTATTTAGTTGGGAGTTACTAGAAAAAAAAAAGAATAGAGTTATAGAGTAAGGAAACAGTTGACAGAAAATTTGAATAGAGTACTCAAATATATTAGTAGAAAACCAATTATCAAACATTTTTCATTTTACACTGTGTTTCATCAATTAAGACTCAATTCTCCTCTCACTAGACAGTTTTACAATAATAATTTGATTAGGACCTTTTTTCATAGACAACACTTTCCAAAATTCAAAGCTTCTCCCGATGCTTGCATTCCTTGTCAATTTTCTAAATATAAATAAACAAAAAAAATTAGTATACTTATAAGACTTCATTGAATAATAACAATAAAGTTTCTTAAACTTTTTTTAAACAAATTGAAGTTTGCTGCTAGACTAACTACTCTATATTTACTGTCAATAAAACAAATATGTTGAGCAATCGTCTAAAATTCTAAAAGTATTAAAAATGGAACTTTCAAGAATTCTTTCTAACATTTTTAATATATCTTTCTCAAGCGGTGTTTTTCTGGAAAAATTAAAATCTATCTAAGCTATACCTGTTTTTAAAACTGATTCAAAACTATTTATGCCAAACTATATATATTTCAAATAAACTACTCTACATCACTTGGTTTACTAAGTTTAACAAAAAAAATTAAAGATTCTCTGGATGAAGGAACGTTTGGATATGGTATTTTATATCAAACTTCAAAAGGCAATTGACACTGTAGATGTTGACATCCTATTTTATAAGCTATCCTGCTATGGTGTTAAAGGAGTTTCAAACTCCTGGTTCAAATCTTTCCTTACTAATAGAACTCAATTAGTATCCATTAGTGGGATGAGCTCAAACCTAAACGATATCCCAGTAGGTGTTCCTCAGGGATCTGTCCTTGGCCCTTTGCTGTTTCTTATATATATAAATGACATGTCTGTTTCTTATATATATAAATGACATGACCTTCTCTATTTTAGTAACAAATACGTTAACTATGACCTTAAAAAATTATGCAACTGGCAAAAACAACAAAATTTTCCTTAACTCTAAAAAAACTGATTTAATATTATTTAAAAGTCGTCACAAAAAATTAGACCAGCAGCTTAAAATTTGGTTAAATGGTAAAAACTTTGGTGCAAAAAATTTGTAAACTACTTGGGTATAAAGCTAGACAATAGCTTAGCCTGGACTATATCTCTAATGAGTTGAATACATCCCTTGCCATTCTGTCAAAGCTAAGACATTTCATACAACAACAAAACTTTAAAATCTATTTACTATGCTTTATTTCTCTCTCACCTCACATTTTTTTTTCTATCATGGTATCAAAACATAAGTGAGTTGCCAAAAATTTATCATGCAAAAAAAAGCAGTCAGGATAGTTGAATTTCTACCAAAAATACCCATACATTTAGATTTTTTAATGCAATACAAATTTTAAAATTACATGATATAATCAAAATTGTTTATTTATTCACAGCTGCCTAAACAAAAAGCTACCTCAAATATTTAATAAATATTTTACTCTTTGCGATGCAACTAGCTGTTAACTCACAAGAAAATCTTGTAGAGATGCACTGAGTGTGCAAACATATAATACAAAATCCTTCTGTAAACATTCCTTTAAATACTTTGCATTAATAGACTGGAATTAACTTTAAAATAAATCAAAAACAATCCCTCTTTACAACATTAAAAAATATGTCCTCAAAACTAAATTAAAATACTAAGTGCTACATCAAGATAAATAGAAACAACAATTGTATCACTGGTGATAAAAAATATATCACCATAGAAGATATATAAGATATAAAAATGAATGTCGACTAATAGCAACCTTCTGTGTGTGTATTATTTATTTTATTTGTTTATGTTTTGTTTTGTTTATGGTCGCTCTCCTCTATTTAGCCAGGCTATACAAGAGTGAACCATACAGAATGTAGACTGTATATATATTTTTTATAATTTATAACATGCTTATGTAAAATATCTATATATCTAGTAAATATATTGCTTTTTGCTGTTGTTTCAGCTTATTTAAGGAAAACATGGCTGTTTTCCTTATATAAGTAAAATAAATTTTTTTATATAAATAAAAGTACTTGTCAAACTGATGGATCAATCATACCATTGAAACAGGCATACTTCAAAGATTAATTTATATCATGTAAATAAAAATTTTAAATAAAAAAAACTAAAAAAAGAAACTTTCAATTTTTTCATTTCTAATTTTTCTGTTAAAAATTAAAACTAACGCAGATTAAAAAAACACAGATTAATTAATCTTTAATTTGTGTTAACTAACACAGTATAAAGAAACATATAGAAAAAATGAACAACAAAAAATTTACTAAAAAAATTACTCTTGCTGTGAACAGACTTTTCTCTTATTGCGCATATTTAACATTAGTGACATACTTTTCTCTTATTCTGCAGATTCCACTAAACTTACGTAATTGCTGCAAATCACTCTAACTTCAATGTACGATACACAGATGCCATAAGAATACAAAACTTATTGCAACACTATTTTTTTAATTTACATGTTTTGAATTTTATAATAAAATTCAAAACAATAATTTAAACATAAATGCGGGGATTGACTCCCGGTTTTTTATCGCTTTCATTCCGATTTTTATTCAGTTTCTCTTAGAAGGTTTTTCATTTAGGAATTTTAATATTACAAACATTCTTTTGAATGTTTTTAAATTAAATGTAGAGCTTTGGTTTTCTACTTTTTATATATTTGCTAAACTTTTATAGCATGGAGCTTCTCCTCTGCTGGAGCCCTAAGCCATGTCTTAGTTAGCTAATGGTTAAGACCTTACGTTAGTGTTAGAACAGCTTTTATGTAACTTTTGAAAGTTATATAAAACTTTATATAATTGGACAATAGAGCTTGGATGATCAAAACATTCTCTAGATTTAACATAAGTTTTGATCACTGTCCTAAAATTTGATATCTTATGATTATTCTTTAATAAATTATGTGAAGAAAAAGGTGAACTATCATTATTCCATATAAAGCTTTAAATGACTAAGTTTATCACGCCATATAAACTATCATTATCCCATTTTCCATGTAGTTTTATTTGTTGGTGGTTTAGTGATATTGTGCCGTTTTAAATTCAATTTTTTCCAGTGAATAAAAACTTGGTTTTTTACAGGATTCAATTTTATGCAATTTTCTTGTGTGCATATATTACAAGTTTTAATAAGTTTTTAAAGACGGGAGTGAATGGAGAGATAAGGTGAAGCTAAGAAGTATAATTTCATTAGTCCATACTAATGAAATAATACTTCTTAGCTACAACACCCGTGTAGTTTCCATTTATTGATGTGTCTGTAATAAATTTAATTTGTAAAGTTTCTTGTAGGTTTTGAGTGTATATATTAAACAAATGAGGCGAGAAAATAAATCCCTGCCTCACTCCTTGCGTTAGATAAAATTGATATTAGCATTACTGACATAGTAAAATGACAATATGATATTAACAGTATAGAGTGGTCATTTTTTTTCAAACAGAATAACCCAGGTACAGCAATCAAACGCTTTTTCAGAATCTAGGGAACAGACAGATGAGTTGTTGTTGTAGTGTTTGATCGTTTCAATAATAACGAATTCGGTGCAAATACCATAAAACCAAAATGCTAAAATTGCAAAGTCTGCAAAACCATGCATGCAAAGCAATTAATTATCTAAATAGGTTAGTAAACCCGGTCCCAGTGATGAAAAGCGTGATGGTTCTAGATATTCTAGAGGTTGAAGTATTTTTAGTAAAGCCAAACTAAAGAGGATAAGCTTTTTTTTTGTGGATAGTTTATTAAAATAAATAAAATTATTATTAGTATCATTCCAAAGATTAGAACGACGCTAATAACTTGCGTTCTTTGTATGTTCTGCTGAGATTCTGAAGGTGTCCTTAAACTTGTTTAATTTTAGGCAAAGAATAGCCATTTTTATATTTTTATCTGATCTCACACATACCTCATCAAATTTTGTACACGGTGAAACTTGAAAATTTGTAGAGGTATGTGTGATTATTTTAGGATTTGGGCTATTTTTAAAAACTGTTGGAAAATTCTTTTGTGATTAAGTTTTTTTTATTATTTATAATGCACATTTGCGTCGTTCTTTATTTTTCTGAAAGTATTCCAAAAGTTTTTTGGATCTTTTTTTTTTAATTCTTTAATTTTTTGGTACTTTATGTAAAAATATTATTTTTAGCATTGTTGACAGCATTTCAGAAATTTTTTTTATGCCATCCGGTAGCAATTAAAAATTACGACGGTTTGTTTTTGGATAAGAATTGGCTATTGGCCCCAGATTTTTTTATCTTTTTTATTTTTTTTAATTTTACTTCTACTTCGCTGATTAAACAATATTACAATTTTTCATATAAAATGAACAACATCGTAAACATAAAAAATCTTTATAAAAAACGTTTTTAATCTTTTTAATTTATAATATATATATACTGTTATAATCAGTCAGGGACTCAAAAAAGGTAAGGATGATGCGTTTATCATCACAACCTTTTTATAGAGCCCCTTTAGTCACTCATTAAAATAAAAATAAAAAAACACTTTAATTTTTAAAGTAAAATAAAAATTTAATAAAGCAAAACTATTTTTTTTTTTTTTTTGTGTAAAAAATTGAAAACAAAAAAAAACAAAAAATTAAAACACATAAGAAGAAGAAAAAAATTAAAAATAAATAAAAAGAAAAAATACAAAAAAATCTGAAAACAAATTCTTTAAACTACAATATATATGTCAGAAATTAAGGAGATGCATTTTAGTTTGTTGTTTAAACGACGAGATGCTTTTTAGGTCTTTAACATTTTTATTTTGGAAACGACTCCATATTGATGGACCACGGTTTGTAATTAGAAAACTTGACTGCTGTGATTTAATTTTTCCTAGTTGATAGTCGTTCCTGGTATTTGAACGCAGATTATATTTTTCAGAAAATGATATCAGGAAGTTATCTGAAAAAACGCTTGGTAGAAGATTATTATTATACTTATACATAAAAAATTAATATCTGTAATGTGTTAAGTTTCTCAATATCTAGAACCATCATGCTTTTCATCATTGGGGCCGGGTTTACTAACCTATTTAAATAATTAATTGCTTTGCATGCATGGTTTTGCAGACTTTGCAATTTTAGCATTTTGGTTTTATGGGTGCTGGCCAATACAATATTTGCGTACAAAAACTTACTATGTACAAGACTAAAGTAAAGCATATTACGTGATTTACTAACGAGAAAAGGTCTTGACTTATGCAAAACAACTACTACAGAGGACACCTTTGTTTCAAGAAGACCAATATGGTTTCTCCATGACAAATTTTCATCAAAAAGTACTCCCAAAAATTTTGTGTATTTTTCACGTTTAATTTAGTTTTTTATTAATAAACAGTTTAGGCAGCTTTAACGGAAGATTAATTGATTGTTTTTTTATATGAAATAGAGTAAAGCTAGTTTTTTTACAATTTAGGGATAATTTATTTGCTATAAACCAGAGGTTGAAATTTTTGAGTTCAATATTCATAGTTTCAAACAAAGTCTTTGCATCAGGATGATTTAAAAATAAATTTGTATCATCAGCATACATAATTGTAGATATTTTTTGGGAAGCTTTATGCATATTGTTAATATATATTAAAAACAATAATGGACCTAGGATTGAACCCTGAGGAACTGAGGAGATGCAGATTTTGTAATACCAGTATAAATTTTAAATAGTTCTTCATCATAATTGTTATTTGTAATGTTGGGACATTTAGTATTTATTAATATATAACTGAAGATCATTATAAAACTGTAAAAAATGTTTTTCTATGCATAGTTTTGAATGCTGTAATCGTCTGTTATTATATCAGACAACTGCTATTATAACAAACAAAATATGAAAAATCATTTAATAGTATCGATTAAAATTGGAACTAATGGACTATATCCTCAGAAGCAATTTTTTTTTTTCATACATATTTTTTTTTGGGGAGATTTATTCCAATTTCAATCGATTTTGGTAAATGATCACTCATATTTTTAAATAACAAAGGAATTACAAAACAATTAGATTACAAAAGAAACGTTTACCATTAGAAAGCTATGTGATCTATGTAAGATGCGTTTAGTAATGTATTATGGAGATATGTTGTCTAAGGACCAGAGCTAAGACCAGAGAGAAGAATATTCGAATTTATAAACTCTAACAAAGGTGAAGTTCTTGGTAGTTAAACTAGCTCTCTTTAATAAATAAATTATTTTGTGAGGAAAAGATTAAAAGTCATTAAGTATAATGACTACGCTAACAACCTAGTTTTTCTAAATAATTCCAGATACTATATCCAACTTGCTTTTGTATTCATCTAGCAATGTTTGATTATTATGCGACGATGAGAGCTAAATGCCAATAATGATATGGTTTGTTTAGCCTGGTAGAAGAGAAAATAGTGGTTTTTTTCAGAGTCATTTTTTATGATGAAATTTTCTAGTTTCGATAACCAGTGCTCGCATATTAAGACTTTGTCATGAGAAACAATCACCGACTTAAATTGTTTGACGTCACTAAAGGTTTTTAAAAACTTGTGAAAGTTATTTCTATAAAAACACCAATAACCCAGTACAAATATTTTTTGTGAAAAACCTTTTGACTTAGCACTCTGAGGTACTTTATTGTTATCCTAAAACAAACAAACAATGATTTTTTAAAGTTCTTTGTCGTTTAGGGATGTACCGGGATTCCAGCTGGAATTTGTGACTTTTAGTTCATTCCGGTTACGGACGGAATTACAATATTTCAGGCCGCAGTGCCGGAATTTTATTTTATTTTATTATTTTTTTTTTTCTATTCATTTCGTCATTTTACACATTTTACAATGTTATCTATAAATTTAAACAAATATATATAATTACAAGCTGACTGGGGCAAGTAGAAGTCAAAATGACTTATCATCAAGCCCCTTTGTGAAATACAAAAAAAAAATACAATTAAATTTTACATCTTCCAATATTACATAAAAGAGTGAAATTAATGAGTTAAAGAAAAAAAAAAAAAAAAAAAAATTGGTTAGAAATTTTAGAAGGTTAAAAAAGAACTTAAAGTTAAAAAAAGAAGAAATTTAAGATAAAGTTAAAATATAAAAAAACAAATAAAAAAATACAAATCTGTACATATTCGTATACATATTAAAGACAATAAAAAAAAAAAAAAATTTAATTCGCTTCATATGCATATACATATTCAATACAATATTAAACTTAAATAAAGTACATAAAAAATTAAAAATACAAAACTATTTCGATTTTTTTTAAAAAAAATGAGAGAATGTACGTAATGTTTAAATTTAGTAAGTGTTTTTTTATAGTTCTTTTAAATGTAGCAATAGATTTTATTTTTTTCATATTTTCGTCAAGAACCGAATTCCACAAGCGTGGTCCCCGGCATATAGTCGAGAAGTCAGATTTTTTGAGTGATGTTAGTGGGATGTAGTAATTACTCATTGAATGTCTTGTTTCATATTTATGATTAATTCGAGTGAAACTTTTAAAAATATATTTTGGAATCATTTCATTTTGAAGTTTAAACATAAATAACAAGTTATGGTATATATTTAGTTTGTATACATTTAGAGCATTTATTTCCTTGAGTAACGGCTCAGCACTTTCGTATCTATTTGCGCCCAAAACTAATCTACTTGCTTGCTTTTGTTTTGTATAAATAATTTTTAGGAAAGATAAATGATTGTTTGCCCAGGCAATATTACAATAGTTAATATGACTATGTATAAATGAAAAGTATAAATTTTTAAACATAAATTATTTAAAAGATGTTTTGTCTTGTACATAATCCCCAGGGTCTTTGAAACTTTGTTCTCGACTAGCTTTATTTGGCTTTTCCAATTTAAATTCTCATCGAAAATTATTCCTAGTATTTTCATTGAAAAAACTCTTTTTATTAAATTTATCTTTGACATTTGTTAAGACACGTGACACAGACTGTTTAAATTAAATCATAAAATCATTGTCCTTCAGGGCAACGAAGAACTATAAATAAACCTAGGTAAAAAATAAAATTTCTAAACGAACACAACTTTATTTCCAATAATCAATTATGCAAGGATTTCCAGAGGTTTATGAATATTGTTGTTCGAAAAGAGTTGCTCTCCAGTTTTGGGCAACAAACTAGCTCTTTCATCAAAAACGTTACCTAACTCTGAGAATAATCTCATTTAAAATTTTATTTAATTTTTAAACAGTCAAAAGGTATTTGAGGCCTATTACAGTAAATATTCAAAATTTAAGCTAAATGGGATAATATAAATAAAGTAATAATTTTAAATATAAATATTATGCTCGTTAAAACTTGCAATTCATAAAATTATAAAATCAAACAAAAACAAGATATTAGATTTAAATGAAACAAGAACCAAACTAATGAATTAGATTATATATAGTATAGGTTATAAACAGGTTTGTAGAGCCGACCCAGAGTAGGAGCCGAAGCTGGGGAGCCGCTGTTTTATGAGGGAGCCGGAGCTGTAAAATTAAGCAACTTCCGGCTCTCGTTTTTTTTAAAGGAATAGAAAGTATGTTGTTAGCTTTTTTACGGTAGGCAAATATTATTCACTTATTGTTTAGTTAGTTTTTTGCAAGATATAATTATTGAATATTTATTTTTATTACTTTTATTAACAGTTACAATCTTGCCAAATTGCAATAAAAATGTATATACTCAGGATTTTTATTCAACAAAATACTATCCTTCGATCACCAAATAATGCGTCTTGTCCAAAAGTTAGTTGCTAGATTGTTTCAAAATACTAGTTTTAAGTCATAATAAACGTAGATAAAGTAGATGAAATGACATTATTGCAAACATATTAAAACATACTAAAAATTATACAAAAATTATGACCATATAAAGTTTAAACAAAATAATTTTAAAGCGCAAGTTAAAATACTTATGGATGGTAAACGAGTTAAAAAACCAACCTCGAACATGAAATGTCACATTGTAAAGAGTCATGGAGCACTTCATCAAAAAATTGTTCAAGAGCAAGAAAAAAATATCCACAAAAAAAAGCGGTAAAATTTTTTGTACAGTGTATAATTTTTTGTACTGTGTATATTTTTAAACTGTGTCAAAAAATTGAGACTCCATTTCGCTTGGAAAACAGAAGAACAGGCGATGCTTGACGGTTTTATTAACAAAGTTACCATCACAATATTGGCGAGAAAAAAAGAGATTTTGAACAGTGGTTTGGCGAAAAGTTTTGGTAAGCCATGAAAGTATTTGTTACCAAATTAAAACTTTTGCGGAACAAAAGAGGTCTGATTTGAAAAGTGATTTAAATGGAAAATTAATTTTTTCAAATACCAAATTGGTGGTTACTTTTGATGAAATTTCCAAAAATATGAACGCCATTTATCTTCGACGTTGATGTGCTCACACACGTCAACTTGCTTTAACCGATGAAAGACTCTGAGATCAAAGTAATACGTAAACGTACGTGCAAGGTTGCAAATGCTTGTTGTGCTCCAATTCCAATGGAATTTTGCGGACATACGAAACCTTTTAAAGTAATTATATTAGACATTTATTAATACATAAATAAATCAATTTATACATTTTTTATACGCATATTTATACTTTTTTTCATTTGATACATTTCGAGATTCACAAGTATTCTTTAATATAGGTGGCAGTTATAGAAAACGTAACTAGATTGTCAAGCACGTTCAAAATCCTCATTTACAATTAACAAAAGTTTCAGATAATTTACTCATAAAATTTTCAGTTATTATAATGTTTTCAAAAGTTACATTCAAAAGTTTTAGATATTATAATCATAAATAAAAAAAGAAGTTATGTAATATATAAACTAGAAAAGAGTGTTGCTTAGTTATTAGTTGACTAGTTAATTCACGTCATAGCAATTCACAGCAGAATAATCTAGCAGAATAATTTAGAATTTAAAAAAAAAACAAGAGTTTTGACAAAAAATAAAGACGATAATAACTTTTAAATTCAATCAGAAAACCAGAAGAAAAAAAATTTATTGAAAAAAAAGATTTCATTTTCATCTTCATTTTGAGAAGCTCAGAGAAGATTAGAAAAATCTAAGATATGCAACTATGGAAAAATAAAAAAAGACAAAAAACTTTGAAAAGGCAAATTGAGCCATGGTAGCAATATTTAATTTTTTTAATAGTTTAAACGGATTTGAAAAACTTTTGGGATTGACAACTTTGACAAAAAACAAATATGACAGAAAACTAAAAGCTTAAATTAAAAATCTGGTAAATTTAAGATTGTAAATGTAAGTGAAAACTTTCTAAATCTATACGCGA
The DNA here is from genome assembly GCF_038396675.1 of Hydra vulgaris. Classification (NCBI taxonomy): domain Eukaryota; kingdom Metazoa; phylum Cnidaria; class Hydrozoa; order Anthoathecata; family Hydridae; genus Hydra; species Hydra vulgaris. The sequence continues at coordinate 54,649,603 of NC_088922.1, read as the reverse complement.
ATCGGAAATTTAACGAATTTAAGATTTTAGAAGGGGTAAGCAATAATCATGATGCTTTGAATTGTTTTGAAAATATTTAATACATAATTTTACAAAAATTATTGTATAAAAACTTTATTGGGTTTTCGTCTTAATGAATTTATGGATTTATGAAAACCTCTCTCTATTCAAATTAAAAAAACACGTGTAAGTTTCATGCTTACATAATTTTTTATTAAATATAAAAAATTAACTAATTTAATTATTAAGACGTAGATTATTGTTTATTATTATTGTATATATAATTATCAACAAAAGTATATAATAAATCTATCCTTAAAACAATGATATCTTTTATAAAATGTTTTGCAACATTGTCGTTGTCTTTACTTTTTAGCGTTGGGGATCAACATTTCATTTCATATCATTTTCCATTAGCGATGTTTCATTAATCGATTTTTTAGATGTCAATAATCGTGATGCTGTTGTTAAAATAACTGTGAAAAGTAATACGAATAAAGTTGCAGAGTTTTGCAAAAAATACACATCAGCCAATGCACTTCAAATTATTTACTCTCTAGGTATAAAAATGAAGATTTTGTAAAATTAATTATTAATATTTATTGCTATTACTTTTGTCATTATTATTTTTGTCAGTATTATAACTACATTATTATTATTATCTTTATTGATTCTATCATTAGCGTTATTTTTGTTTCCAGGAGAGGTATCTTTTCAAATAATGTCTAATTTAATTTATGATGTTGATATCGTTTGTATTTACCCTTCAATATCGAAAGAGTTTTCTGGTAAAATCACTCATTTAGATTATGATATAAAACAATATACAGTAATTTTAAAATGCCAATCAAATAAAGAATCAATAACGTTGGAAGTATCATCATTTTTGAGCAATTTCGAACGGTTTGAAGAAACTATATTTAATACACAAGGAGATTACAAAATTGTTCAATCACAACTGAAAGATGAAATTGACTATTTCCCAATGTTATTCTCGAGTTCAAAACTTCACGAACTTTCAAATCGTATTTGTGAATACACAGAAAATTTTTTAAAAGCGGATGATAGTCATATTTTATCTTGGAAAGTTGTACATTCTAAACATCCTTCATTATCTGTTATAGAAATTCGCGATAATTTTGGAAACATAATTTCCACTTCTCACTCCGTTGATTGCTCATCAATTCCCACTGAAAAACAAGTTTCAAATTTAAATAAAAGTTTTACTTTAGATCCTCGTTTTGAAAGAGCAATGTTAATAAGGGGAACTAGAGGTGACTGGGGTTTAATAAAAGCTTGTTGGAAAGATTTTAAATACTCAAAATCCGTTGTTTATGCAAAACGTGGAAAGCTAGATGTTCAATTGTTTATGTTAAACGGAGTAGAATCGACATTTGTAAATGTGGAGTCGAGTACTTTAGGTACAGAGTTCATAATAAATAATTCGATTACTGTAAATTTGAACTTGGGATTTATTTCTTTAACTAAAGATTTAAAAGATATACCACAATGTTTATGCGTTGGTTTATCTATAGCTGTCTTATTTGTTCTCTGCCAACCCAGACCAGCGCCACAAAATGGTATTTATAATAATTCTTCATCAAGTTTAAACTTAGATTCTATGTACATGTTACGTGGAGCAGGTTTATATTCTAAATTGCTTCCCAGAGCTTATCACCGAATTTGTAACGGCAAACTTTTTTTCCAATACTCCAGCACGGAATTTATAACCAATACCATTTTGGCAGATGAATGGATTAAAGATGCTGGGCTTTGTGGAGGATGCGGGGGTGGTGGTTGTGGAGCTAGTGGTTGTGGATGTGGATGCGGAGGTGGGTGTGGAGGTGGATGTGGAGGTGGATGCGGTGGTGGATGTGGAGGTTGATGTTGAGGTTGTTATTAAAGCTCACGTTGGAAATAATGCTGTATTTTATATAAAATATTTTTTTAATAACGGGAATTTTTTATTTTATTTTATATAATTTATATAAAAATATATATATATATGTATATATATATATATATATATATATATATATATATATATATATATATATATATATATATATATATATATATATACATATATATATATTTTTTCAAAATATGTTATATGTATACTTAATAATATATTTATTTGATCTTCGCAACTGCAGTATATTTTCAAAACATTTTATATTTAGTATATTAATCTTATAATTTGTGTCAAATTCAAGTCAGAAATTGGTACTGTTTACACATCATGTTAATCAAGTACCTTTATGATTAAATAAATTAACGCAATCAATGTAATTCTTATCACAGCCGTTACAAGTTTCGTGTTTTTCATTTAACGGGTTGAGATGAGAGTAAGAAATTTTTGAAATACAAAGTGTTAAATAATTCAAATAAACTTAATTAATGTATCCGTAAAAAAAGTTTACAAAACGGTTCTTTGCTGCAACAAATTTAAAATTATATGAGTTTTTGAATATAATAATGTTAAGATTCTGTAACACATTCTTTTAAAATTATATGAAATATAAAACGAAAATTTTAAAAAAGTTTAAAAGTTGTAAAAATTTTGTAATGTCACTATCGATTACAAAAGATTATAGGAGGCAATCAAAAATCAAACAAAAACTATAAATAAAATATAAAATTAAAAAATTGGAAACGGAAGAAAGTAAAACTGCGAAATAGGCATTTGATGCTTTTATTTGAAGACAAGCAATATTCTCTTAGTCGTTGTTGCAAGCAAGAAGTGTGATTTTTTTAGCTAAGTTTCAAATTTTCGAGTCTTCCAATAAATAAAAAATAATCGTTTTTAAAAATACTAAAGAAAATGAGTCCAAGCATTGACCTTTTAGGCACACCAGAATTCATTCTGAAAATGAAGATTCTAATCTTTTACTGTTTTCGAGCAGAAAGGCGAAATAATAAATTTTGAAACTATTATTAGAAAAACCATTAGCTTCTAACACGGAAATAGGCAAATCATGAAGATATAAATTTTACGCTTCAAATTCATAAGTACAGACCATATTTATCAAAACATTTCTGTCACATTTTATTAAATTTAAAGCTCGTAAAGCTGGGCAAGATAAACCTGATACCTGCGTTTTCTCATAAATAACCATTTCAAACACTGTTAAGAAAGCTGGCAGAATACATATAAGACGGCTATTAGACGGAAGTGCATTAAGGCAGGAAAAGTCAGCTTTTTCCTTATTTGCTTTATGTAAATGATTTATATTCAAAATCAAACTTATTAAATTTAATCTTATTTGCGAATGATTCCAATCTGGTTTATTCTCATCAAGACACTTTTTGACATAGTTAACAAAGAATTACATAAAATAAACGAATGGTTCATGTGTAACAAACTCTCTTTGAATTTCAAAAATCTAAATTCATCCTATTTTATAAACCAAACAAAAATGAAAATATTCTTCTCAAACTACCTGATCTAAAAATAAACTGTGCTAATATAAATGAAAAACTTTCATAAACTATCTGGGTGTGACTTCGGATAAAAAGCTGTCGTGGAAGCTTTATATAATCACTTTTAAAAATAAACTTTCAGGACACATTTCATTGATGTATAAAGCAAAACCTTAGCTAAATATCATTTTCTCAAAATATTTTTATTTTTCATTAATAAATAGTCATAATTGCCTGTAGAAATGTTATTATAGTTAGTAAAAAAGGGTCTTGCGATTCTGTCTTATGCAAACTTGGAGCGTTGAATGAATTAAAAACTAACATTCATCTTTTTTTACAGTTTATGTGCAAAAAAAAAAGGTAATTTTAATCCAAATTTTAATCCTACCCAAATTTTAATCCTACTTTAGCGAAACAAGTCATAAATTTTAGATTCTTATATAACAATATTTTCATGACAAAAATTTACATTATAGCTAAATTTATACTCAGTCCAACACCGCGGACCTTATATGGGAAAATATTTTCCCCCAGATTATTACTAACAAGAAAACTACACTTTAACAAATCAAATTGTTTTTTTGTAGTTATTTTTTTTTATCGTTTTTTTTTTTTTTTTTTGAAGTTATTAAGATGCTCTCAGAAGTTTTTACGGTCTTATCATAGAGCACTGCGAAAGAGCATTTAACTAAGAAGTTCACGCCTCCATTTTCAAGAATGCTGCTTATTGGACTGAAGCATCGAATCTAGGAAATTTGGGTTATGAGCCAGATTTCTAACCACTGCGCTAAGGATGCTCATTAATCAATTTGAATCAAGTTTTTTATATCTATTAACTGAAGTTTTTTTTTTTCTTTTTTAGTAAAATAATGTAGACTAGGGCAATTTATTCTTTTATCTCCGTTCATTTTTATTTGTTTTAAATTTATTTTTCAAAAAGAATTTATATCTTAAGGTGGCTCACCACTAAAAAAAAACTTTCATAAATTTCATTATTTCTTATTATATACGACATTAAAGTAAACATGAGTAAATAGAGAAAAAATAAGGTTTTATTTTATAACAATTTTTTCCGAAAATTCCAAAATATGTAAAAAAGGTTGCGAAATGATTTATTTTGAACCTAATTTTGAAAAATCGATAGTTAAAAACTTATAATCACTAAAGACTAAAGCTTAATATTTGGAAAAATGTTCTAAATACATAAAATGAAGGGCCTGAACCAAAAACATTGCCAAATTTTGTGGTCAAATTTTTATTTTTTAACCTTTTTTTGGAAAAGCATCAAAATTTGGATGGTCGGCAAATATTGGAGACAAAAAAAGTATCAATAACTCATGAAGTATTTAAATTTTGTTTTGCTTCTGGCCCTAAAAATTTAAAGCATAAAGCTCCAGTGATTCATTAGTTATGTTTTTTCAAGAATTAAAAATTGCAAAAGTTAAAAAACAACAAAAAACATTTTATAACTAAAAAAAAGTTAAAAAATGTTCAAAAGCTTCAAGATGAGTGGGTTTGCAAGTTTCTAGTTTTTGTTCTTTATCTTACCAACATTTATTAATGGTTTTTAATTGCAATCTTTTTTTTTTTTTTTTTTTTCTTTTATTACAAAATAATAAATATTTACAATTTTTATAATAACATTAACTAAGTTTTTATATTTTTACAATATATGGTTTTACAAGTGTTCGTAAATATATACATTTTCTGTTTTTTTTTTATATTTTACTATATAACTTTTGTATTTTTTATTATTTACTTTTTTGTGTTTTTTATTTTATATTTTTTTGTGTTTTTTGGTTTTATATTTTTTTGTATTTTATTGTTTTTTATTTTTTTGCCGTTGTGTGGAAAGAAATCGAGAGTTTTAGATTAAGTTAAAAGAAAGGAGAAATTTTAAAATAGGTTAAGGAAAGGTTCATAAGGTAAAAGAATGATTTATATCCAAAAAAAATTAAGAGGAATTACAGGACTTTTACATAAACATTACGTTACAACACTATAGATAAAAAATTAATGTGTTTAAATAATATTTCATAAAATAAGGGCTGGCAGTGATTTGCTAATCATATATAATAATAATTTTTTTGTATAACATAAAAAAATTGCAAGAGGGAAGGAAGTCTTTACTAAACGTACAACGAGCCGTTGTTTTATTTCAGCTCATATGTTTAGTTTCAGACTTCCATTCTCTACTTGACAGAAAACATTTTTAATACAAAAATACTCACAGAAAATGTCCACGGTGTTTCTACGGACATTATAATTATATTTTAAGGTAATAATATTCCTGATGTTCCTGATTATTACCTTGATCACTGCCATTGGGTCAATTTTTTTGTTACTAAACATGTGGTGGCATCTACTGTTCCATATTGCACTCACGATGGTTTGAGTGAGTGTCAACAGCAGCTGCGAAGTGGGGTTTTTCTCCGATAAATTCGCTGTTTCAATCAAGAAAATTGAATTTATTGGAGAAAAGTTGTTTCGGGATGTCAAGGAGTTATATACATGTTTAAAATACTCCCAAATTTCAACAGAACGAGGACAGTAGGCAAAGATATGGATGTTGTCCTCGATTTTACCACAGGTTTTGCATTTGTTATTTTTGACGATCTGCTTTACCTTGTGCTTTAGGCTAGCAAGGCCGCAGACGGTAAACTGTTGTGTAAAAAACGAAAGAGGATGTTTTGAGTCGGTCCGCATACGTAGGAAGTGAAGTTTTTTTTCCAAATTTGGGTACACGGTATTGTTGTTTTTGTTGAACCGTTCCAAAAAAGTTCTGCTGGCACAACTGTCTTTTTGTCTTTTGCCACTTCTAAGTAAAAATTTTTTGTTGTTTTTAGGGGATGTCAAAAAGGGACCCGTTTTTGCCTAATATTTCGATTGTTGTTTTGTAGTACTGAGACGTTTTGTTGTCCCAGTGTTTTGGAAAATTGTTCTACTTTAAAAAGTTCCAGCTTTGGTTTTGGTTCGTAAATTTTATAAGTGAACTCGCCAACCAATACTTTGAAAAGTAGTAAAAATCGTGAGGTTTGCCTTCTTCGCATTCTTTCAGTTGAAAGAGTGTTTTGAGGCGAAGTGCGAGACTTCACTCCTTCGGTGATAAACTTCCGAGACCCCCGCTTTTGACGGGTAGGAAAAGTGTCTCTCTCTTGACCGGATTGTAATTGCTCTTTATTTATCGTAATTGCCACAGATTTTCGAAAATGGCTCTGTGCAGACGTTCTATTACCCATTCGGGAATGGGCAGCACATTTGCCAGAAAGCACACTTTTGACATTGCTAACGTATTTATCAATATAGTCTTTCCCCTAAGTGACAAAGTACGTAGTCCCAGAAACTTGAGTTTTTTCTCTATTTTTTTTAGAGTTATTAACCAGTTGAAATTGGTAGTATCGCTCAGTCTAATGTAAAAGGTAACACCTAAAATTTTGAGACCGGTGTTGTTGCTCCACTCTATACCTTCCAATTCAGGGTATATTTTGGGATCATAACCCCCAAGGGCGAGTCCCTTGGTTTTTGAGGCATTGATCACTGAACCAGTTGCTTTTTCAAACAGTTTTATTTTTTCGAAGAAACAACGGACTGATTTTACGTCCATGGCAAAAAAGTTCGAATCGTCTGCGTACTGCTGTATTTTAAGGGGTTTAGATGTACCTGGTAGCGGGAAACCCTCTACTCTGCTATCTGCTCTGATCACCAAAGCGAGAGCTTCGGCGACAAAAACATACAGCAAGAGAGAGGGGATCGCCCTGTCTAACTCCCCTTTCGGTAGGAAAAGAGGCTGACAGCAAACCGCAATTCAGAACAGATGCCGAAACTTCTGAATATAAGGTGTTAACAAAAGATACAAAATTTTCTCCAATATTGAATTTTTGGAGAAATTTTGGCAATCTTTTACTTTTTTTTCTAAAGTGTCTTTTTTGTTCATGTTTTTAATACGTTTTTGATTTTTACAAAATGAGGAGAATGGGGTTTTTACACCATTCTCAATATTGAGGTAACTTATTATTCTCTCAACACCAACATTAAAATTCAACACAACTGAGTTCTCTCCCAACTTTAATAAAGCTTTGTGAATAAAAAATGTTTTTGGGCATCTGAACCATATAATATTGTTGAGTCCCACTTTAGAATTCTGTGTTTGACCGTAAGTACATTTTTTCAAAAGTGTCTCAATACATAATTCCTTAAATTCTTTCTTAACGATAATATATATCTATACTGATAAATTAACTTTTGGTGTGTAATTACTGTTACTAAACGAGTTTTCTTTCTTCCATTTACACCAACTATTAGGACATACAGGACATAACACGTGGCAATGAGACTGATTAGGGAAATTAGTACAATCGTAATGAACCGTAAAAATGTCTTAATTTTTTTCATTTGGTACACTTTTTCATTTTCTGTTAAATAAATATTAGCTGCAGCCTGTCGAATAACCATACCAAAATAGTTTTGCATTTTATTAACTGTGCATTCCTTTTCCAGTAAGCCGATTACCGTGTTGTTGATCTTTTCTTCGGTTACGTAGTCTGGTACCAATACACTTCTATATATGACCAACACGCTCTAACTTTTCTGGTTGAATTTGAAATTTTCTGTATGAGTTACTGTTGACAAATTCATTGAATGCAGATGAATCTTCATCTCCCAAATAAAGTTTATTAGTTAAATCATTTTTTTCGACAAAACGATGAAAGATCTTTACTACACATTAGCCTTCCACTCTACATAACCAGGATGGTTCCGCTTTCTTTTCCACATTCGACAGCCCCTGAAATCTTTGCAAAACACTTCAATATCAATACATCGCCCTTTGTGGTCACCGCACCATTCAGAAAGATATGCCCACGTTTTTGTCATGTGCCATCTGAAGAAACTCTAATGAGTTTCTTACATGAACAACTATCCTCATTTTTAATATTATTTTTAATTATTATTGCTGTACTGTTGATGTCTTTCTTGATTGCTTTGCTGTAAAAATATATGCATTCTGAATAAATTTGTTGATTTTTTTTAACGCATTGCTGTTCATACAGGATATGTTTGTAATTCTGGCAAAGTCCACTAAAGCTTAGTGTTCCTTGCCAATTAAGGAGAGTAATCAAGGTTTCTTTTTTTTATTAGGTCTAAAAAAAGTGGAATAACTCACAACATACTAAATGTCAAAAAAGGTTTTGGAAATATTTACAGCTATGTTGAATTGATATAAAATTAAAAAAATCCAAAAAAAAAGTTTTGATAAAAAAATTGAGATGTTTTTAGTGGTGAGCCACCGTAACAGTTATATGAATTGTAAGTTATCTACAAACCTTATGAAACTTAGTTTTGCACATTTTATATATACTTTATCGCAAACATTTATCACGTTTTAATATGTTTTATTGTAAAAAATTATCCCTAATAAAGTCATAAAGAATTTTGGTGATAAGACAAACTGACGTCAGCATCTTGCTCCAGCCATGTTTTTATTTATTTATGTTATTTTATAAATTGTAACGATTTTTATTTTGTCTACGACAAAATTAAAACAAAAATAAAAAATAAAAATAGTAATAATAAGTGATTTGATGAGGTTTAAAATTTTTTTTTTTTGGGGGGGGGGGGGGGGTACAGCACAGATTCTTTAAATATTTGTAACATTGGGTGGTACAGCTTAGATTTTTTATATGTTTGTAGCACTAGGATGGTTTGCACACTTTATAATAACTGAACCAATAGGATCTTTTATATTGCAAGGAGATTATATAAGATTATAAAGTGGTGATGTAACGTTTGTGAAATAGAAATTAAAAATGTTTTACTTTCGAAACTTATCGAATACTTCCCCATATTCAATAACAATTACTTCCCCATATTCAATAACAATTATGTGCTTTTTTGACAGATTCGGCTAGCCTATATTTTGCAAAGGTGTGGATGAAGATCTAGGTAAATTCGCATTATTATAATACACTTTCTTTACATTTTTATTCGAGTTTATCACATAGTTCTTTTGTTTCCTTTAAAGAGGCAAAAACAATAGGTTTTTTAATCTGAATTTTTTTTTTTAGTCTAAAACGTAACATAGTGGTCCTCTAAACTTTGCCAAGGTTTAGAGGGCCACTACAATCAAGGTGACTACTTTTTTATGGTTACAATCCTATGTCAACTCTTTAATTCCGAAACAGGAACCTTGACAAACAAAGCCGCTGCGTGGAGGAACCAGTTGAAAGTAATACTACTAGGGACGTTGTGGGGATCGAACTTGGAACTTCACGTTTATGAAGTGAGCGCTATTCTACTACACCACTATCGCATTCTAAAGCCTAAAACCTTTTTCTATAAGTAATTAATGGCTTATTGTTACTTTTTAGGATTTTAATTTTCATTAGGACATTCAAGTTTAGAAAGTTAAAAAAGATGTTGTGAGGTTATCGAATAAATTGAAGATATCGTCAAACTCATAAGAAACAAGTAGAGGTGTTTGATAATCAGAAATTTCAGGCGACAGTTAAATATCAAAAAGACTAAATAAAACGTTTATTGCTAACCTATATGAACCTAGGATGTTAAAATGAAAACTCAGTTGTTTTATAGAGAATTTAGAATTTTTAATAATATTAAAACTTTTTTTTATTCTTCATCACTATATGTTTGGATGGCAGCTGGACATTGGGGTTGTTATGACGATATGTTAGCAAAATTAAAATGACTAATAAAAATGGAAACTTGATATAGGTCCAATAAAGTCTCTAAGTTTTTTTATTGCAGTTTCAGATGAACCACTGACACATTTTTTAGTTTCTATGTGAAGAATTAATTTGATATTATTTACTTTTAAAGTGGCACTGAATTAAAACGCATATCTTCTATAGTGGCTCCTTTAATTATTGGAAGCGTTACTTTTCCTTACTTGTAAATTTTGTTTTAATTTATTTCTATGAGAATAGAATCACCTCATAATGAAACAGTGCCAGATGGTTGTTTCTTTGTCTCTTCAGCAATCCCATTCAAATTATCTTTGATGGAACTTGTTTGATTGACGTTATCCATTAACATAGTCTTGTCCAAATTGAACAATTAGCTTTTTCTTCAACATTAATAAATTACTATGCATTTTATCTTTTTCAAAGGCTTTAATGGTTTTTTAACGTCAGTTTCCTTTTGAAATATATTTTTAAAGAAATTTAAATCACGTAACGATATTTGATAATGAATCAAAAGATACATTATAATTTTCAAGACTAACAAAGCTTAGAGTTTGCTACAATTTTTGGTTAGACATTCAAGATTTATCCTGATTAAACTTGAAATAATATATCTTGTTCCGCATAACTCTTCTCTTAAATTTTTTTCTTTAGGATAGATAAACAATTTTTTTTTGTTTATTGTATTAATATATTTTTTTTGGCGAGTAAACTCTTATACTTATTCTCAATATATTTAAATTTTTCATAAAAATTTGTGTCATAAAGACATAAAAATTTTTCATAAAAAGACAACATAGTAAAAGACATAGTTATGTCTGAAGTAGTCATACCAGCTGTTTCAGAAAAAATTCAAAAATTGAACAACTCCTTCCCACCTTAAAATAAGCATCTTTCATTGTTTTTGAAAACATGCAAATTTAAGATAACCGCTTACATCTGCTTTTTTAAGATTTAGGTGAAAATACTTTTACCGTCTGCTTTTTTCGAACACTTTTTAATTGTTTGAATACAATTACTTAATATGGTTTAATGACCCATAAAGAGCTTTACTTTAATTGAATTCTGGAATAAAGTTCTATAATTTGCGAAATTCAAGAACAAGCAAGTCTTTGTCTGAGTTAAATGTCTGCTGTGTAGCTGTTGAAAGTTAACTGGTTGATTGTTGCATAGAGGCGCAAAGATTTTCCTAAAATTCTTTTTCGCAGTTGGCTATTTGTCTTTTAGAATCGGAGAGCATTAAACATGCCAGCAGGGATACACTAGTAAGTTTCACAACAGTATTTTATACACAACAGTATTTTATACACTAATAAGTTTTATAACAGCTGTTAACACTCGAGGAAAAGAATTTTGGCTGCGAGAGTTGTTGTTTTAAGGCAGATATTTTTTGAGAACCAAATCAATTTTTGATTCTTCCACCTTCCTGCAAAAAATTGCGTTTCTAAGTTTGCCTTAAATCTAGACTGCGCCATAATCACTAAGTTGATTGTGCGGACCATGTTTTTGCCTAGCTCTCAGCGCTTTATGCCAGATTATCTCATTTAAAGATGTGATAGCTAAGTTGATTCCGGATATCTTACTCTATTCCAATCTTAGTCTTTCAATATTTGACATGGCAATTCCAAAGCTCATTGCTTGGGGAGATATGCTCTATTTATTATTAAGTCACGTTTTCTTTAACTTAAACCATGATCAAAGTATTTAAAAATATAAAGCATAAAAACCATCACCCCAACGTAACTGATTCAATATATCTTTTAAAAAAATTCGTGAAGTAGTTTTCCATAAGATGAATCTTACCTCTGGCAAAAATTCATCATACTTAGTAGCTCTATGTGAGACTAATTTGGATTCAGGTGTTAATTTCTCGGATGTCAGTATTAACTAAGTCGTTTGTTTCGCTTGGGCGTATACTTACTCACCAGTTCACCTATTTGTCGAGAAATCTGGTTTGAATCTTCTGACCATTCTCTTACGTGCTTCCGCTTAGCGCCTCTTTGTTCTATTACCTTCCTCTTTATTTTTTATTGTTCTCCATCTTCTCAAGGGTGCATTTTTTTTAGATTTAACTTTTGATCAAATTGACTAAACCTTTATTCTTTTATATCGTACTTCCTTTTTGCACTCATTGCACTATTTACAACTACCCTAAAGCTGACTAGAATTAAAAAAAAAAAATAAAAAAACAAGTTATCCTAAAACGCTGTTTCAGTGAAGTAAATATTGAATCATTTAATGAACAACTATCATTACTACATTGGAAACATATAAATTTTTCGTCGGAAGCAAATGTGGTTTATAACTCATTCTTTAGAACATTCTATGAAGTTTATGATGTAAACTTTCCGCAATACAAAGTTAACTTAAACAAAAAAAGCTTAAAGTCACCATGGATTACTAAAGAACTCAGGATATCTTCCAAAGTTAAACAAAAATTGTATATAAAGTATTTAAAGTCAAAAACAGATAAAAATAAGGAAATTTATAAAAATTATGTAAAGCTTTTTGAAAGTCAAAAAAAAAAACTTAAAAAAAAATACTATTCAAACTTATTAGAGAAGTTTAAGAATAATGCTAAACTAATTGCGCATGGCAAATTTTAAATGAAATTACTGGCAATCAAAAAATTAAAACATGCAACTTACCAAAATTTATTAAAAACAATGATGATTTCTTATATAATCCTAAAGATATAGCAAATCAAATAAATAATTTTTTTGTAACAATTGGTCCAAATTTAGAAAAAAATATTCCAATTATAACTAACACAATTAATGATCTTCCGATAATTTCTATACTTAATAACTTGAACTTTCGATCAAAGAGTTTGAATGTGCTTACAAAATGCTAAAAATCAATAAATCGATAGGCCCAGATCAATTTTATTGATGAAAACCTTACTTGGAAAAATCATATTGAAACCTTGCGCAACAAAGTTTCAAAAAATATTGGAGTATTATATAAAGCGAGAAGTTTTGTAAATAGACACGCATTAATTCAACTTTATTACTCACTTATTCAATGCCATCTAAATTATTCAAATATCGCATGGGGCAGTGCTAAAAAAAGTCAATTAGATCCTCTTTATCGGCAACAGAAGCGTCTAGCACGACTAATAAATTTTAAAGATCGTTTTACTCATGCAAAACCACTTTTATTCAAAATGAGTATTCTTAATATATACCAATTAAATGTTTTTAACACTATTTGCTTTATATTTAAATGTAAGATAAACTTAGCTCCAATACCTTTTCAAAATTTATATGCAATAAAACCCAAAAACAAATATGATCTAAGATATGACAATTTTATTTATCAACATTATTCGCATACAAATTTTGGAAGGTCTCTTATATCTTATTGCGGAGCTTATTTGTGGAACCAATTAGTTTTAAAAAATTTTGATTTTTCCCAAAGTTGGAGTTTTTCTTCTTTCAAAAACAAACTGAAAAAAGTTATTTTCTCAATAGAAAATATTTTCGAGTTCTTCTGATCTCGTTTCTCTTTTATAAGTGTTTTTAAATGTAATTTAAAATATTTGTTTTTATTTTTTACTGTTTTTTTAATCGGTATTTTATTTGTATGACGGTTTTCAAAAAAACGGTGTTTACTAATTTAAAATATTTGATCTTATTTTTTTATTGTTTTGTTAAACGGTGTTTTATAATTGAGGTTATTTTATTTGTATGAAGGTTTTCTTAAACGGTATTTACTTTTATTTTATATTTTTTTGAAATAATTGGTTTATAATTTTTGTATTGTTAAACGGTTCTCGGTGACAGGATCTTATGATCCTCTTCGAGTTTCTGTGTTCTTCATATATTATGTACCAACGACACTTTTATCAGAGAATATTGTTAAATGAACAAAAAAAAAAAAAAAAAAAAAATATATATATTAGGTGTTTAAACATTAAAATCAAAAAAAAAAAAATTTTGGTAAAAACGTTTCTTTTTACAATTTTCTCAAATGGGAATAAGACACATGGCGCTTCGAATTCTAACAGTATTTTTATTATCATATAGCTTTTATTTCGCTGATTAAACAATATTACAATTTTCATATAATTATGTAAAAAATAAATAACATTGTAAACATAAAAACATTGATAAAAACGTTTTTAATTTTTTTTTATATATAGTTTATAATGCATTTATAATATATAAAATATACATTATAATAATGTATATTTTATATATTATAAATACATTATTAACTATATATATATAGTATAGCATATGTATGCAACATATGTATTTTTGTTACATTAATTATGAATATTCAGATTTTTCATAATTCATAAATATGAATTTCCAGAAAAAGTAATAAAAAGCAAAGAATAATGAAAGAAAAGTCTGCTGCCCCATACCAAACTCTCAGTCAATGTAGCAACACTCTGCTGCAAATTAGGCTATTTGTCAGTCAATGTATGTACTGAAGCCCCTGGCAGCAGGCTATTTCAGTGTAATGTCAGAGTGCTTATCTTAACTAGCAATTTAAATTAAAATATATATATATATATATATATATATATATATATATATATATATATATATATATATATATATATATATATAGTTTACAAAATTTAGTATATACTCTTCTACAATTACTTGAGGGACTGTAGCAGAATTACAGTAAACTCATGACAATATTTTAAGCTTTGAACAATTATCTTAAAATCTTTAAGAAAAGTTTTTATCGAAAATTTCCAGGCCAGTAAAAACGTTCTGAAACGTAGCGCTTGTAGTGCTTGTTCTTCCAAGGTGATAAGTAAGATGTTCACTATGACAAGGTGATAAGTAAGATGTTCTCTATGACAAGAACTAATAATTAACTTTATCTGCTATTTTCTAAAAATAATCTCAACCCATAAAACCTTCTTTGTCATATTTTTTAATTGATTATCTCTCTTTTCATTGGGAGTGCAACTAATTGGATAGATCCCTTTAGTTAAGTAAATATTAACAGTCTTGTTCTTCTTTTTCATCATTCACTTAATTAATTTTATTTAAGAAACTAAAGTAAGTTTTTTTAAAAATTGCATCTACCAAACTGGTTGACTTTGTCAATCAAATCATATATTTTGACAAAAAAACCTAATAATGTAGGTCATTTACGAAAAGTTTAAGTAAATACCAGCTAATAATATTAATGATACAAATAGCAATGATAAAAACAAAATGACCAACTGAAAAAATTATAAGAATGATAAGATAATTTTATTATTAAAAAAAAAATCAGTATTCATTTTTAAACAACAATAATAAACTAAAGCAGTTGGAAACTGCTTCAGTTTGTCACTGTTCTATTAAATAAACCATTCTATTAATGACACACAACTGCATAAACAACAATGGTATGTTTGTTTGATTAGATAAGTTATACTTTGTGGGGTTTAAGAGATAGTACAGCAGGCATATTATAATAGAGTAAATAAATGTAAATAAATAATGGTACAAAACAGCAATAAGATATTATCTAACTACAGTTAAACCATACTTTGCAATGTTACCTAAAAAAAAACTAATCTGTTGGCGAATGATTAATAAAGTAAACTTAAATTCATGGAAGTTTACTAAATTAAAACCATATTACAACAATAGGCAAACTGAAATAAAATAATGACAAAATTAAAACCAATGAAATAAAGGAATAAAAAAGAATCATTTTTTCAAATATAATAATTTGATAATAAAATAAAAACAAATCAAAAACTTCAAGTCTTTGAAATCTTATAACAAAAAACTTCTTCAAACTCCAAGCCTAAATAAATAAAGCTCAAAGCATAAATAAAAAAAATAAATAAATCCAAATAAACAAGTAAAGCTCCAGCATAAATAAAATTATAGACAAAATAAATATAAATATAAAAAAGAAGAAGAACAATAAGACTTTAAACTAATGCTACTCTTTAAGCTTGTACTACTTTTTAAGCTAATGCTACTTTTTAAGCTAATGCTACATTTTAAGCTAATGCTTCATTTTAAACGAATACTACTCTTTAAGCTAATACTAGTATTTAATCTAAATTTTTAGCTTGTTTCTCATAAACTAACTACAACTTGCAAAATCAAACAACTTGTTGTACAATGAAAATGATTACTTGATTTTAAATCTGATGTAAAACTTTATGACACTCACAACTAAAAATGTAACTCACACACATACATATAGATATAAAAACAAAAAAATAATAACATCATAATACTATTATGATTCGATTCTTGTCTTTATCAAAATACTAAAGTATTAAAATTACTATTATTAGTAGTAACTGTATATTAGAATTTTATACAATTAAAATTATTAATAGATATTTTATTATTGAATTTATAGAAATGACGCTGTAACTCATAAGAATTAAAACTGAAATTACATAGAATTTCAGTTTATAACAGCCAAAAAAGTTAACAATGATTAAAAACAATACATAAGATCAGAGATTACACTAGAAATTCCTAAATTAATTTACGTTTGCTGATTTGATGATTTCTTGTGTCAGTACATTCGAGTCATTTACAAATCTATTAGTAAAAATTTTTTTGTCTGGTTGTGTTATTGACTCCTTATGCATTTTTAATTTATGACCTCTTGCTGAACGATTAATATTGAATATTCAATTCAGTTAAGCAAATTTATTTTGTCAACTCGTTTTACTAATTTGAACATTTGGATTAATTCATCTTACCTTATAAAATCTAATATAAAATAACTTATTTGCTGTGTAACAATAACGTATAAATAAGTTATACGTTATTGTAAGTAATAATTGAATCTGCTGTAATGGATTTTACTTTAGAGGATATGTACTTTGTACTTTATTGGAAATTTAATTAAATTGCCATAAGCGAAATTCTGTAGATTTAAAAAAAAACTCTGTATAAATTGCAAATTCTTTTCTGCTTTTTCATTTTCAAACCATTTAAGTTATTATATCCATATGTATGTAGATTATTTTTTTTACATAGTATAATTACAGCAATAAGATGTCTAAATATAAAAAGTTGGCTGCCGACACTGCCCGTTTCATTTTCGTTAATTTTTCAGACCGAGTACATTTTATATTCTGAAATTAGAGTATTTGAAGAATGGCGAAAATGTGAAAAACGAGAACGAAACTCTCCTTCGTGTGTCTAAAAGACTATAATACATAAGATGTTACTAGTGATTTCTTAAATAATTTTTAAATAAAAGTAAAAGTTTGTTAGAGGGCAATAATTTAGAATAGAAAATAAATTTGCATCAATCTAATGCTTCCGCACATCTGAAGGAGAATATCGGCTTCAAGGTTGGCTAAAATAAACTTTGAAGAACTATCTATGAAAACCAAAAGACGTAGAGTTGGAAACTTATTGCAATGGTGGAGACTTAACTAACTTGAATTAACTATTGGTGGAGACTTAACTAACTTGAATTAACTACAGTTGCTGAAATAGCAAATCATTGGGAGGGTCAAAGAAAGGAAGCTACTTCTATTATAGATGGTATAAAAACACTAGAGCGAAAATAATCTATTGGTGTTATTTGAGGTAGCAAAAAGTTAAGTAGCAATGGAGCACTAGTTTGTTATGTAAATTCCAAGTGTACTAGTCCCTCTTATTAACAAACGAGAAAGTGGTCACTGAAAGCAGGACATGAAGTATTTCCGTCTTACTATAATTCATGTAAATTCAAGAGATTGTGTCATCATCCAGAAAAATTTATTTCTGTCTCAGGAACACAAGTTTAAATCAAACTTTAAGCCATATTGAATAAAACAACTGAACGTTTAATTAAAACACAAAATCAATTGTTCAAAAAAGCATCCTCTTATTGGCTGTTTACATCTATAAGCAAATGGGTCAATGAAGTTCTGGCCACAGTACCTATAAGAAAAAATTTCAGAACTTTGATGGTAATATTGAGTTTCTGCTTGCGTTTGTCCAATTTGGATTGAGTAGTGACGGTAATACTATTATTTTGCAAAATCAACAACAATTGTCAAGACGATGGCTACCACCAGCCGTAGGTTTTTTTTCTAAATCTAGAAAAGAGCGGAGAGATAACAGAATTAGTGTTTTATTTAAAAAGCTGTTTTGTGTCCATGAAAATGATTAAGTCAAATTTGAAAAACTTTGTTCTAAAACTAGGAATTTATATTTAGATTTATATTCAGTGGACACAATTTTAATGCATAGTATAGAGGTTATAAAGTCGTGTAATCTTCCAAAAGGCCAGCTCTCGGAAGAATCTCAAGAAAAACGAAATAAAGATTGTATGAGATTTTGAGAACATCATATTAGGAAAAAGTCACGAACTTCGAACATGGATTTTTTAAATATGCTCTTAATAACATCACTTAGAAAACTGCTTGCAAAAAAAAGCAAAAAATTGTCGGAAGAGGTTTTAAATTCGATTCTCCCAACTCTAAGAATAGAAATTTATAGTTTTTCCTATGAATCATTTAATGTTTTCAAATAAGGAGACTTCTGAAGGTTCAAGTGATGAATATTTGGAGGATACAAATGATCATTCCTAAATACATTTTTTATTTTGTACTTTTTTTTCATTATAACAGTGGCTGCTGCGATGAGAGTATGGAGGGATGGGGGTAGGGGTTTGTAGCCAAGAGGGTTTGCCCCCTATCCTCCGCAAATAAAAATTCTACGTTATTAAAGCGAAGATGCTTATTCAATAATAAAACAAAATACTATTTATTTCAACCTTTTATGACTAGAACTATAAAAATAGCAAAGAAAATAGTTTTGTCTAGATAAATTGTATAAAACGATTCACTGTGCTATTAGGTAAAGATAAATTACTAACATTTTCTACAAGTTCAGACCTTTTCAGTCCTTTTTATTCTCCATGACACGTAAGTCATTGTTTTCTTACATTCAGAATTTTTTTTTTTTCTTAAAATGCTTTAGGAACATCTTTTTTAACAGAACAACCTTGTTCAATTTTTTGTTCATTGCTTATACAAACTTATGCCTTAGTCATAAATAAAGATTTGTGACGTAGTTCAAACGGTATGCTATTAATATTAGGTTATAAAACAACGAGCTTCGTAAATAAAAATATTTAGATAATAAACCAATCAAAACGCACTCAAAATAAAATGGCATTTTTTGAAAATGAAAGGGCTTAAGCGCTATATTTTTCGTTGGATCTCTCTTATACACTGGTATTATTGCTTATGCAGATGATATAATCCTTCAAAGTTTTACTCTTTCTGAGCTACAAGTGTTGATTGATAAAGTTCAAACGCAATGTCTAAACCTCTATAATACATTAAACCCAGAAAAAACCGAGTTCATTATCTCCGGTAAAAGTTTAGTTACAAAAAACATAATACAAATTAACGGTTTTTCCCTGAAACTCAATAAAAAAACTGAAACACCTCGGATTCCTTAGGGAAAATCAAGGCCATGAACAAAATATAGCTACAATCAAATCAGCAAATGTAAATGAAAGAAGTATTCATATTCAATCAATCTCACGAGCTCTTATAAAATCTGGAATTCGTTTTTGTCAACCATTAACTATAGTGCGTTTGTTCAAATCTCTGGCTATACCCTATCTATCATACGGATTAGAAACCAGTCCTTTGAATTCTGGAACACCAGATTTTTTTTTTTTTTTTTGTTATGTATTTTTTGTTCCATAATATACATTTTCGTGATTACATAATAAAGATTCGTTAAGATTGAATATACATATAAATATATAAAAAAAAAAAAAAAATCACAAACATAAATAATAAACAAACTTCTGTAATACGAACTGTAAGAAGAACGCGGGAAACTTGCAGAAGACCAAAAGGTCTTATCATCAAGAACCGCTTTACATTGTCATACACATATATATATATATATATATATATATATATATATATATATATATATATATATATATATATATAGATATAAAAATATATATATATATATATATATATATATATATATACTTATATAAAAATTAAAATATTTACAAAATTTTTACGTTAAATTGTTACATTATAATTGTATTAAAGTGTAAGATAACAATTATACAAACATGTATCGTTACTTTTTCTTAATATTACCACGTTTATTGCTAACACAATGTTTGAAATATATATTAAAGTATATTAAAAAATAAGAGTTTATATAAGAAGCTAGCAGTGAACAAATTTAGAAAAAATTAGTAAGTAAATTTTTATACTTTAAAATACTCTTTTTAATAGTTTTTTTAAAGCCATTTAAGTTTTCAAGGTTGATAATAGTTTGATTAAGTAATAAAAACTTATTCCGGATATGAGGTGCACGATAAGTAATTTTAAATTGCACAAGCTTAGTTTTGCATAAAGGCTCAAAAAGGGTACTATTTGTGCGAAACAGGTATTTATACTCGGGCTTTTGTTTATAAAGACTATAGAAAATTGAAGGAGTTTTTTGCATTTTACTATTATACATAAGACTTAGAATAACAAAGAATGATGTTCAAAAAATTGATGGAAGAAAGCATTCCAAGGTAAAACCTAAATTAAAATTTCAAATTAGAGTATAAACTATTAATTTTACGCTCTTTGTATTTTTTACCTGTAATTTTGGGTGATGCAAAAAATAAATAAATAAACTAACTGCGGTGAGCTAAACGCATTAGTTCGCATTTGAATATGACGTCGAAAACAATGTTTATAAACTGACGTCATCTGAAAAAATATTTTGGGTATGAATTTCGTTAATATAAACTGATGAAGTTTTTTGATAAATTTTTTTTAATTTTTATTTAATACTTTTGTAACAAAATATATATGCATATATATATATATATATATATATATATATATATATATATATATATATATATATATATATATATATATATATATATATACATATATATATATATATATATATATATATATATATATATATATATATATATATATGTATATTGGTTTTAATAAAAAAAGGCAGCGTATAACTATTTTTTAAATATATTTTAGATATAGTAATATATTAACGATATTTCGTTGACCTATTGTGGTCAGCGTCATCAGGTAATGAAAAAACGTTACAAAACAACATAAAACCAACCGTTTAAAAAAAAAGACATTAAAAAGCGTAAAATATAAAAACCAATCAATTAATATAATAGTGACGTCAGTTAATTCTTGTCAAAATTGGTTCCCAAGTTTTTGTTTTCACATTGTCCCTGTATCTCTATTTAGAACAGTTTGCCCAATACCTATCTTGTTTCGAATTTTTGCTTTATTTATCTCCAGGGATTCTCTAGCTTTTCTTATCCTGTATTCTGAAATGACAGCCAAAGTTTTAGGATTCAGCCAATCAAAAGTACCACGGCACGTTCTAGAATGTTCCGTGGCTCCTGAACTCGACCATTTTTGATTTTTACAGGCTCTTTGGTGGTCGGCACTTCTTGAAATAATTTTCTTTTTGGTCTCACCAATGTATATATTTCCGAATGAGCACTTAAGCTCGTAAACACCCGGGCTCGTGTTCGGTGGTAGTTTTGTTTTGTTGTTGCATAGTATGTTATTTAAATTGCGAGGTAAAGTTAATATAACTCTGATGTTTTGTTTTCCAAATTCTTTTCGGAGTTTAGGACTAATAATAGGTATCCAAGGTTTAACAAACTGCTTATTTAATTGTTTAGATGTAGTATTTTTTGAAACGCGGTCTAAATAGTTTTTGGTTATTTTAATAAGATTACTTTTGTTGTCGTTTACAAAACTACTTGAATTAATTAGTCGAGTTGTATTTTTATTTCATGTTGGTTGAATAATTTTAACCAGACACTCTGATGTTCCATAAGGTGGTGTGTTAGTAGTGGAAACAACGGGACGCATTGGATAGTTTTTTTCTGGTTTGCGAGCTTTCACCATTCCATAAATTCTTGGTGGAACGCAATCTGATGGATACATTTTAAAGTAAGTGGCATTGTCTAACTTACCCTGTTACCTTAATTTACATAACAGTTTTTGAAATTTGTGGTTAATGTGGTAGTTGGGTCGAAATCAATAACTTTACTATTTTTTATTTGTTCTTCTAATTTATATTTTGCTTTATTTTCGTTTAATAAAGCAAAACCTTTCTCTGTTGTCAAATGGATATATCTTTAGATGTGAATGCTTTTTTAGATTTTGTAAAGAAAAACGTTTTTGTTTTGTTAAACTATCTTTTAATTTTAATTTTAAAGAACTAGTTAGGATTTTCGAACAGTTTTGTCAAAGAATCTCTGCCTGCGTTTGTTTATTTTGTTGTTCGAGTTCTAAGGCGCAAGTTTCAATATTAATGAAGATGTCCATATAAGGGATATTCTTTTGTGATGGGAAAAACTTTGAACCAAGATTAAGTGGTTCAGTAGTTGTTTCATCCGGATTATTATTTGTCAAATTTAGTATAGCTGATTTAAAAATTTGATTAGGAAGATTTTTTTCAAAATTAATTTTATAATTGATATTAGTTTGCAATTTAGAGTTTTTTTCTTTCATTTCAGTTTTTTTTTTAAATAATGGTAATTCTTAGACTTGTTCGTTATATTATTAACTAACTCATAATTATTAGATCTAATTTGTGATTGGAGATATAAATCTAATTCATCAATTAATTTCTTACTTGAATATAATCTTTCGTTTGCTTCGTTTTGAGAATGAACTAATAATTTTTTTCTGTATTATTTTATTCTATTAAATCTAATTTGTGATTAGAGAAAAAATACGAAAAAAAGAAAGAAGCTGAAAATATAATGCTAAAGAATGGAAAGTAGACTCTAATGAAATTCAAGTTTCATTTGATGTAGTAAATTTATATCTATCTGCACCGATCAATGAAGCAATACCGGTTATTATTAGCATATTGAACGATGATTTAGAGGATTTAAAAACTAGGACTAAATTAACTCTTTTAGATATACACCAGTTAATTGAACTTTCAATAAGCAAGTGTTACTATTAATACGAAGATAAAATCCGAGTTTTACCCAATTTAGGTCCAATTGGTTTATCGTTGAAGGTAATCATGGCTAAAGCATTTTTGCAAAATATAGAAAAAAGAGCCCTTAATAAAGCCTTTGTGAATTCATTCCAACCAATAACTTACAAAAGATATGTAGACGATACCCATGCTCGCTTCGATTCGAAAGAAAAACAAGAACGGTTTCTTAAAACTTTGAATGAACAAAACCCGTCCATAGATATACTGTTGAACTTAACTTTTTAGATATATCTATTACAAATACAATGAACGGATTTTATGAATTTCAAATACATCGTAAGGATGCGATAACCAATGTTCAAATAAAACCAAATTCTAACATCAACCCAAGTATAATTACTGGCATTTTTAAAGGGTTTCATTGTAGAGCAAAACAAATCTGCTCCCAAAAACACTTCTCGTAAGAAATTAATTTCCTCATAGATACATTTTTAGAAAACGGCTATAACAAAAGTAATCTTATTAAAATAACCAAAAACTATTTAGACCGCGTTTCAAAAAATACTACATCTAAACAATTAAATAAGCAGTTTGTTAAACTACCTTGGATACCTATTATTAGTCCTAAACTCCGAAAAGAATTTGGAAAACAAAACATCAGAGTTATATTAACTTTACCTCGCAATTTAAATAACATACTATGCAACAACAAAACAAAACTACCACCGAACTCGAGCCCGGGTGTTTACGAGCTTAAATGCTCATTCGGAAGTATATACATTGGTGAGACCAAAAAGAAAATTATTTCAAGAAGTGCCGACCACCAAAGAGCCTGTAAAAATCAAAAATGGTCGAGTTCAGGAGCCACGGAACATTCTAGAACGTGCCGTGGTACTTTTGATTGGCTGAATCCTAAAACCTTGGCTGTCATTTCAGAATACAGGATAAGAAAAGCTAGAGAATCCCTGGAGATAAATAAAGCAAAAATTCGAAACAAGATAGGTATTGGGCAAACTGTTCTAAATAGAGATACGGGGACAATGTGAAAACAAAAACTTGGGAACCAATTTTGACAAGAATTAACTGACGTCACTATTATATTATTCGATTGGTTTTTATATTTTACGCTTTTTAATGTCTTTTTTTTTTAAAACGGTTGGTTTTATGTTGTTTTGTAACGTTTTTTCATTACCTGATGACGCTGACCACAATAGGTCAACGAAATATCGTTAATATATTACTATATCTAAAATATATTTAAAAAATAGTTATACGCTGCCTTTTTTTATTAAAACCAATATTTATATATATATATATATATATATATATATATATATATATATATATATATATATATATATATATGTATATATAAATATATATATATATATATATATATATATATATATATATATATATATATATATATATATATATATATATATATATATATATATATATATATATATTCCCACAGTAGATACAGCATTGCCACAAATATTCTTATAGATTTTAACTATGAATTTTCAAATATTCTGACTAAACTATTTAATACCTCTTTTATAAATGGAACATTTCCTGTTATTATCTCGTATTATTCCAATATTTAAAAATGGCTCTAAACTTTCATGCTCTAACTACAGACCTATTTCTCTTTTATCTAACATTAGTAAGCTTCTTGAGAAATTTTTGTATTCTAGAGTGTACTTTTTCCTAAACTCATTTAATTGTTTAAATGATTTTCAATTTGGTTTTCGATCAAAGCAATCTACTTGTCATGCAATAATAAGTACAACGGAAAAAAATTAGAAAAGCTCTTGATACTGGTTATTTCATTTGTGGTGTTTTTATCGATATACAAATAGCTTTCGATACCGTTGACCATAGTTTTTTGATCTTTAAATTAAATCATTTTGAAATTCGCGGTATTGTAAATAACTGGATTCAATCTTATCTTTTAGATCAAAAACAATTTGTAAGTATTAATTGTTTCAATTCTAGTTATAAATTAGTTTTATTTGATGTTCCTCAAGGTTCTGTTCCTGGTCTTCTTTTATTTTTAATCTACGTTAACGACCTAACCAACTCTGTATTATATCTCAATGATCTGACAAATGACCTTCCCCTTTTTCCTTGCTCCCGAAAATCTGATACTTTTCATCAACTTGATAATTGCTTTACTTATCTGCTAAATAACAACGACGGCTATGATAGGAACATAGTTGAGAACCCAATCAATTGTAAGTAATTAGACATTGAAAGTTTTAACTCTTCAAACATCAATATTAATTGTTTTACTTTATTTCATTTAAATATCGCTTCATTAGTTAAACATTTTTACGAATTAATTTTACTTTTATCTCTAATAAGTTATGAGTTTAGTATAATCGGTATTACAGAAACTAACCAAAAATCTATTTTACACCCAACGACATTGATAAATCTTATTTGTTATGTTTATGAACATACTCATACAAAAACTTCATTCGGAGGCGCTATACTTTGTATTTCTAATAAACTAGTTTATAAATCTAGAAATGATTTACTTAAGTATAAACCCCTATTCTTAGTGTCTGTCTTTGTTGAAATCGTTTTCCCTAAAAAGTCTAATATCATAGTAGGTTGTGTTTATCGCCAATCTAACAAAGATATTAATGAATTTAATGTTTCATATTTAAGTTTTTCAAATAGAATAGCTTATTCTATTTGAAAAACTTGCTGTTGAAAAAAGTAAAACTATCTTTATAATGAGTGATTTTAGTATAGATCTTATAAAAGCAAACTCAGATAATTCAATCTCAGAGTATTTGAACACCATTGCTTCAAACGATTTTCTTTTTCTTATATTTTTACCGACAAGAATTATCAATATATTTTCTAATTCAACTTCTAAAAATATTTTTTCCGGCAATCTAGTTATTAGAATATTGTATATTTTGCCACAATTTTTACTTTACTTATCTTTTAAAAAAAGAAATATTAATTCTCATAAAAGCAATATACTTCTTCGAAACTTCAAAAATTAAACTGTGAAGAATTCAGGAACGATTATTTGATAATCAACTGGGATAAAGTAATCAAAGTTTCCAATGGTAATACAAATAAATCATATTAAAATTTTTTCACTAGCTTTAACTCACTTCTAGACAAACGCGTACCGCTAAAGAAAACTAATTAATCGTTGCTTAACTCTAAGCCTTAAATCATGGATTACTTCAGCAATTTTAACCTCGATAAAAAAACGAAACAATTATTTAAGAAATTCCTTAAAATAAAAAGTCTTCATGACAAACAAACTCTTGAAAAAACTTACAAAACTTATAAAAATTTACTTGTAACGCTTCTTCGAAGAAGCGAAAACACTTTTCTTACTACTTTAATACCAATAGTAATAGTTTGAGAGCTACGTGGAAGGGTATTAAAACTGTTTTTAATATACTTTTGAATGATATCTCATATCCAATATGTATATCTTTGTATATCAAACAACATAATTATAAATAATCCAGTTAAAATCTCGGAAATTTTATCTCCTTTTTTATTTCAATCACTGAAGAACTGGAAAAAAATATTCATTCATCCCTTACTGGCTTTCATAAGCATTCAAAAGCATCAAACTCTGACTCTCCTTTCATTAAACATACTGAAAAAAAATGAAATAATATCAGTTATTCTTTCTCTAAATGATGGCAAGGTTTCTGATCTAAACACCATTCCAACCTTTATTCTAAAACTAATGATATTTCTTCATAATAAAAAGAGTTCAAAACTTTACTACAATAACTATACTTCAATATCATTATTATCAAATATTAGCTAAGTTCTTAAAAAATTGATGTATTCTCGTATATACCACTTTTTTGAATACTCTCAATATTATTACGACCGCAAATTTCAATTTCGTTTAAAAGACTCTACTTTCCATGCACTTACTAGCATTACTGAAATAATTCGTGGTGCGATTGATAGTGGTTCTTGTGCTTGTGGTGTCTTTATTTATTTCCAAAAAGCTTTTGATACAGTTTACCACAAGATTTTATTTAAAAAATTGTATCACTATGGTTTACGGGGTATTCCTAATGATTGTTTTTCATCTTTTATTAAAAATCGTAGTCAGTTTGTCTTGATTAATGGCTTTCTATCCACAAGTAAATTTATTAAGCATGTGTCCCACAGGGTTCTGTTCTAAGGTCTTTACTTTTTTAATATATACTAACAATTAGCCTCACTCTATAAACAATTCGATTGTTCATCATTTCGCTGACGACACTAATCTTCTATGCATAAATAGATCGTTAGCGCAGCTTTGTAAAAAAATTCAGATCTCCATTATTTGTGTCATTGGTTAAATAGTAACCGTATTTCTTTAAATATCAATAAAAATGAATTTATTATTTTTCACCCTCCAAAAAAAAGATTGGTAATGATAATGTAAAAATTTGAATTAACGGTAAAAGACTTTTCCCACAAAAATATATAAAACACCTCGGAGTATTTCTTGACAAAAACCATGGTACTATAACTAATTCAAATAAATAAAAAACTCTCACGTGCCAAAAGTATGTTGCCTTTAATATGACACTATGTTCCCCAACATATCCTAATATCAATGTACTATTCCTTGTTCTCCTAACATCTAAGTTATTGTTACACTGAGGTCAAAAAAGTAGTTATCTACTAAATTGTATAAACAGTTTATTACGCACTTGCATAAGAACTATGACATCTTCTTTTTTACGATCTATATCCAAAATAGATTTTCTGAATTAAAAATTCTAAAACTTCAAGATCTTGTAAAGCTTTATAATTGTCTGTGTGTGTTTAATTTATTTTAAAATAAACTACCAAATTTGTTTAATAATTTTGTTATTAAAACAAGTGACACACGCAAATATTATACTCGAAATACTGAAAATTTTAACTTTCACACTTTCTTTTTCAACACTATCAAATATGGCAAGTTTTCTATAAAATATCAATGTGTTTCTCACTGGAACCAAAAAATAATATTTATAAAAATAAAAGATTTTAACTAAATACAATTTTATTACCAACATTCTTTTTCTGAATCGAAACCAAATTAAGAAATTTTTATTGGAGTATGTTTTTAATGAATATTAATTTTATCTTTTGTTATTTTTGACTTTTTTTTTCATTGCTAAATTTATAAAACTATTACTACTTTTATTTTATACTGTCTTTTTAAACTCTACTACTATTATTATCATGATTATTATTATTATTATTATTATTATTATTATTGTTATTATAATTGATTTATATTTGCTTTAGAAGTCTTATTAAAATTATTTATAATGATAGTGATAGTAACTTCATTGTAGTAATAGTTTCATGGTTATTGTTATAGTTTTTGAAAATGTTACGTTTATTTTTATAATTTCTGTCATAGTTATAAACTTCAATATAATTATTTATACCATAGTTTTTATCATTAGATATAATTTTTAGCCAAGTTATATTATAGTCATATAATTGATACTGTTTGTAATGTTTTTTAATTCATATTATTATTATTTTTATTATGATATTATTGCAATTATTAATATTATCTTTATTTAATAGTGCTTTATTTTATTTTCTTTCCTTTATTATTATTATTTTTTTCGGTTTACTTTATTTTATATTTTTTTAATGTTTTATTTATAGTTTTTTTTGTGTGATTGTTTGTTTTTTTTTTTTTTGCTTTTTTTTTTTTTACTCCATTGACAAGTTTTTAACTATATGAGTGACGCTTAACCTTATTTATGTACATTTATAATATACTGTTGTAAATATTTCATATTTTATGATTAAATAAATGGATTACAACTATGTATTTTATCTTTTTCAAAGCTTTTAGTAGTTTTTTAACGTCAGTCTCCTTTTGAAATATTTTTTTTAATGAAATTTAAATCATAAAACGATATTAGATAATGAATTAAAAGATACATTATAAATTTCAAAACTAACAACGCTTAGCAATTGCGACAATTTTTGGTTAGTCATTCTTCATTTATCCTGATTAATTAAAATTGAAATAATATTTATTTCGCATAAATCTTCTTTTAAAAAGTAATTTTTTCCCTTTAGGATAGGCAAATAATATTTGTTTTGTCTTAAAGAATATTTATTTTGGCAAGTAATTTTTTATACTTATTCTCAGTATATTTAAATTTTTCATAAAAAGTTATGTCTAAAGTAGTTAAAGACATAGTTATGTCTGAAGTAGTTATACCAGTTGTTTCAGAAAAAAATACAAAATTAAACAATTCCTTCCCACCTTAAATAAGCATCTTTTGATGTTTTTGAAAATAATTTTAAGATAATCGAGTACATCTGCTTTTTTAAGATAATATTAAAAATGTTTAGGTGAAAATACTTTTAGCGTCTGATTTTTTCCATCATTTTTTAATTGTTTGAATACCATTACTTAATATGGCTTTATGTTCCATAAATAGCTTTACATTATTTTACGTGAATTCTGGAACAAAGTTCTATAATTTGCTAAATTGTGTGTTGTGTGTGTATCTCTGCTGTGTAGCAGTTGAAAGTTAACTAATTAATTTTTGTCTCGTGGCGCAGAGATTCTCATAAATTTTCAGGTTCTCTCATTCAAAGAGTTGATAACTAAGTTGATTCCGGATATCTTCCCAGCAAACGAAACGTTCGAGCACGTTTGACAAACGTTGAAAATGTTCAATCACGTTATATGAGGTTCAATCACGTTGTGAATATTCTAGGAAACTGTGTATACACAATTAAAAATTAACTTTCAAGAAATGTTCTGCCAGCGTTTTTTAGGTTCGCTTAACGTTCGCTGCCAAAGTTACGTGAACCAACTTTAGTGAACTCCGATTTACAGTTCTTGAACGTTCAATACGAACGTTCAAATGAAAAACAGCGAACTTTTACTTAATGTTCACTGCAAACGTTCTTTGATTGCTCCTGAATGTCCACCTCAATCACGCAATATAAAACACGGAAGTTTATCGAACGTTTTTTTTTTTAGTTTTTTAACTAAGCGTATAAACGTATAGGATTAGACGGACTTTTTATTTGAACCTACATTTCCTAGTTTTTGTGTAATACTTTTTTGAACCTGGTAAATAATAACCAAAATGGTTTTCAAAAACACCATTCAAAAGAACACGCTGTAGCCAAACTTGTCAACGAAATTTTAAATGGGTTTGACTACAATAAATACATTCTTGGGGTTTTTTGGGTTTGACACAGTTAACCATGAGATTCTTCTTTATAAACTGTATAACTATGGAATAAGAAATAACAATTTAAAATGATTTTCCTCTTTCCTTAATAATCGGAAACAAGCTTTATCATATGACAACACTGTAACACGACTTAAAAGCATTACTTGTGCGGGTCCCACAAGGATCAATTCTTGGCCCATTGTTATTCCTTGTTTACATTAACGATATCTACTTATCTTCTAACATACTGAACTTTGTCTTTTTTGCTGATGATACGCAAATATTCTTTAGCCACATAAACATTAGCCTATTATTTAACACTGTTAATCAAGAACTTGAGAACCTGAACGAATGGTTCAAGGCTAACAAACTCTCTTTAAATGTCGAAAAAGTTAATATATTCTTTTTACAAAATTATCAAAATCTGAAACCCTCCCCTTAAAACTGCCTGATTTACTAATTGATAAAACAAAACTTAAACGTGAATACTCAATCAAGGTTTTAGGCGTAATTCTTAATGAACATATTAGCTGGAGTAATCATATCAAAGTAATAGAAAATAAAATATCTAAAATTATTGGTATTATGTATAAAACAAAACATCTCCTGAACACAAATTGTTTAAAAAATATTTGTTTTGCATTTATTCATAGCTACATCAGCTACTGTAACGTTATCTGGGCAAGTACTTATCCTTCAAAGTTAAATACAATCTACAAAATACAAAAACGAGCAAGTCGCTTGATATTAAATGCAAATAAATACGCTAGTGCCAGACTGCTACTAAGAGAAATTGGAGTGCCTAATGTCTATGAAAAAAATATTCTTAATATACATACTTTTATGTTTAAGTTTAAAAATGGTGTGCTACCAAGCATTTTCCAAACTTACTTTTTTTCTTTAAACCACAAATACGAAACTAAATACTCAGTAAATAATTTTTTTATAGGGGAGAACGGGGTGAGATGGGACATTGCAATATCTCAGTGAAAAAATTAATAAAGCAAAAGTTTTTTATATATGTTATAAGTTTGCAATAGCTTCTTCATATTATTGTGTTTTTTAAGTTTCAGAAGTATTTTTTTTTTTCGGATTATTTGCGAATATGTAAAAATCTAACAATTTTCCTGGATTTTGAAGACATTATCAATATTAAATATTTATGTGTTGTTTGCATATGTTTTTATGTTTATGGTTTTTAATTATTCACTATTGTTTTATTTAACTACTGAAGAAATATGATTAGCATATGGCTACAAGAACTATATTAAATAAAGGTTTTCTCACACCTACTAGTGATGGGGTGACTTAATACAGGAGAATTGGGGTGAAATGGGACACTTTTCAATTTTATCATTTTTTTAATTTACTGTACTTTAACTTTTATAATCAATATTTTTGTAAAAAAGCAAGTGAACAGAAAATTAAGCTTATGTTTATGATAAGATTTCAATGTTTACTTTAAAGTAAAGTGTTTTTTATCATAGAAAATAATAATAATTAATTGGATTTCTTTGTTACTTTGTCCTAAAGACATCTTTCACAGTAAGTATTGTTTTAATGCCAATCATTTTTGTATTTTAAATTCAGTTTAAATAAAGTTCTTCACTATTAGCCTTATTAAATTTAATCACATTATAAGTTTTATAGGGTTGTGATACTATTTTATTTTCATTAAAATAAATTTAAAATTTATAGCCTAATCTGGATTTTGGTTAATGCAATTAAAAAAAGCATAATTTTTTTTAATAATGGAGTGTGTAAGATGAGTAATAATTTTTCAGATGCCAAGAGAGTACAAACGAGTGACAAGTCGGTTAAAGCTTGATGCTCATACAATAAAAGCTGCTGCGATGGCTGTCGAATCTGGCAGTTTCACTACGAGCAGCTGCACAAGAGTATACAATTTCAAAATCAAGTTTACAGCGGAAAATAAAGGTTAATAAAGAAACTTCTTACAGTAACTTATACTTTGATGAACAACACAAATATATTTTTAATAAGACACAAGAAGATGAACTTTCAATATATCTTCGTCAAGCATCTAATATGCATTTTGGACTTGATGTTAGAGAAATAAAGCAACTTGCATATCAATATGCATTTAAAAATGACATTAAAATACCAGAAAACTGGAAAAAGAGTGAAACAGCTGGAGCTGAATGGTTTTATTTATTCTTAAATCGTACAAAATTATCTATTCGTACGTCAGAAGCTACCAGCCTCAGTCGAACAACTAGTTTCAATCGCACAAATGTAGATACTTTCTTGAAAAATCTTGACAGTGTGCAAACGCGCTACAACTTTTCTGCTGATTGCATTTACAATATTGATAAAACAGATCTGACAACTGTTCATAAGACAGTGAAAGTGATTGCTGGTAAAGGAGTAAAGCAAGTAGGACAGGTAACTTCTGCTGAAAGGGGAACCCTAGTTACAATTGTGGGTTGCATTAATGCACTTGGAAATTTTATTCCACCGTTTTTGATATTTCCTCGTGTCCACTTTTGTAGCCATATTCTTAAAGGTGCACCAACAGGTACAAAAGGTGATGCTAATCCTAGTGGATGAATAAATACAGAAATTTTTTTCAAATATTTTGATCATTTTGTGGAGTATTGACATCCTAGCAAGGATCATCCATTACTTTTAATAATGGACAACCACAAAACTCATATATCGATTGAACTGATGGGTAAAGCTCAGGAAAACAATGTTGTGCTCTTGAAATTGCCACCACATTTCAGCCACAAACTCCAACCACTTGACAGATCAGTATTTGGGCCATTAAAGAAATTTTACAAATCAGCATGTGATTCATGGTTAAAGGCACATCCAAATACTCCTATGACAATATATGACAATTCTGAAAATTTAGGAATAGTTAATACGAGAGCCTTTACATCCCAAAACATTCAAAATGGTTTTAAAGCAGCTGGCATTTTCCCGTGCGATCCATATGTTTTCAGTGATATTGACTTTTTATGTTCTTATGTATCTGATCGACCAATTTCAGCAAATTACAATTCCGACAAACAAACAATCCCCACATCACTGTGTATTGTATCTGAAGTTAATAATGAAAAGAAACAGCAAATCAGCACTTCTGCTTACCATTGGACAGCAGAAGATATAAGGCCATTTCCAAAAGCGGGTGAAAAGGTGGCAAAGAGGAAAAAAAAATGTTCTAGGTCTCTGGTAATGACTGACACACCAACAAGAAAGATTTTGCTGAGAAAAGTTTTGAAGGTCATGGTTATGGTGATGGTTACGAAGTGATTGCAGCCTTTTCAATTGATACAGATATTGAATTCAAAAAGCCAACAGCGTTTAAAAACTGTTTGCTGAGCTATTTCAGAATTTTTCACAAATATTCATTGCAGATTTCTTCATATTCTAACTTATTTCATGGAACTGCGAACTGACCCTCTTGTTTACTAAATTAAGTTGTGAAACGGTTTTTAACGAACTAAAAATTAAAAAAGACTATACTGCAATGAATATTATCTGATGATCATCTTAAAATTTTTTTGTGATGATCTGATGATCATCTTAAAACTTTTTTGATCATTTTAAAACTCTTTGTGCGGCCGTGGCGCAGTGGTTAGAGCGCTTGCTTTATAAGCAGGAGATCCAGGTTCGAAACGAGTTCTGGACAAATTTTCGCGTCACGGTAAGGAAGGAGGC
Source organism: Hydra vulgaris (assembly GCF_038396675.1). NCBI lineage: Eukaryota > Metazoa > Cnidaria > Hydrozoa > Anthoathecata > Hydridae > Hydra > Hydra vulgaris. The sequence goes on along the minus strand of NC_088922.1, from coordinate 54,615,658 downwards.
GTGAACTTCCTGGTTAAATGCACTTCCGCGGTGCTCTGTGACAAGACCGTTAGGACTTCTTGGGGCACCTAAAAAAAAATTGAAAAAAAAAAAAACACATATGCGGATGAGTGTTGAAAAGGGTTTACTTGCTGATATCACTATAAAATGTGTTATCCTATTCCTTTTTAAAAGACTCTTTAGTCCTCTTTAATATGCTATTAATATGACACAACTTGTTACTCGTTTAAAATATTAATGGGATTATATCATTGTCATTTTAGGTCATACGTATAGTATAAGTGAGTATTTACAACACAGATTATGTTTCTTTTTTGGCACTTTTGATGTTTTGATGCTTCAACTTTTTGATGTTTTGATGCTTCCACAACGCTTTTGATGTTTTGATGCTTCCACTGAGACAATAATTTTAAAAGTTTCTACTAAATTTTTAAAAAATTTATTAACACAAGATACTGACAATAACATAAGTTTGTTGTACTGAATTTATTTGTAAATGCTATGTGATTATGGAAACAGGGTAATAGCTATTCTTGTGCCATAAAACTATCATTGTGATATACAATGTCTAATTGCTGTAAATCCTAATCGAGCAGCTTGTTTTATTTTATACCTTTTAGATCGGAAAATAAATTTATTTATCAGGGAAGCGTTAACGATGTCATAATTTTTTAACATTGCTGGATTTAGTATTTTATTAACCCTAGTGACAGTTTATTACTTGATAAAGCTTCACAATATAAAGTCTGCTCCTATCACAACAAGCAACAGCATATATTCTTGAATTTCTTACAAATAAATATCTATTCTAAAGAAGAGTTAATTGCAACAAAACATATTGCCAATGCAAATTGCAAAGCCCTATTACTTTGCAACTAATTTATGAAAGTAAATCATATTTATCCGAAAAATTTTTGTTGAAGTCAGTGTCTAATCATAGCAACTATTTTCATAGTTACTTAACTTAAAAACTACATTAATGGCTAATAACTCTTTCTTTTTAATATTTTTTTTTGTTATTTTCACACCAAGTTCTCAAACAGAATAGAAGGGGATCTGGAATAAGCAACAAAAACATAACCAACAACATAACTTTGTCTTGATAAGTTGTCTGTAAATAAGTGCATTTTTTGTTTTGTTCACCAAATCGAAATTCTAACCCTACATAGCTATATTTTAGACAAAAGCAAACAATTATAAAATTAGTTTTTCTAAGGAATTTTTTAAAAAGATTTATCAGGAAATAAATATGAAAGAACAATATAGCCAATATATAATAAATTTTAAGAAGTAAGAAATATTTCATTATTTATACTAAATTTTGATTTAAATTTTAGAAACTTTAGGCTGCTTTCAAAATGTTTCTTATATAAAAGTGTGTATAATAGAACTTAAATTGATTTTTATTATATTTCTTTTATATTGGTGGAAAAAAAAGGATTATCGCCTTTAAATTAAAAATAAGTTGTAAAATGGGAACATATGCTCCTTTCAATTGCCTTCATAGGCATTATTTACCTCCTACCTCCTAACTTTGTATGCTTCAGCAACTTTTCAATAATACCTGCATTCTTAATTTATGGATAGTCCTCTATACAATTATAAAAATCAAACATAATTATTCTTTATTTTGACAGTATTATTGTACTGTCTGGTATAAATGTGAAGAAAAGGCAACCGACTCATACAATATAGCTGGAAAATAGTCATTTCAAGGAATCAATTAGTAGATAATCCCATAACATTACTGAATACTCACTTGAGAAAAGTTCCATGTATTAATTAGTGCATGCGCTATTAAGTGTCACTTAAAGATAAACATATTTTTATAAAAACATTAGCCGCAATTTTACTGAATAACACTTTACTTTGCTGTGATAAATTTTACTTTAGAGGGTATGCACTCCGTTTTTTATTTCAATTTTTTGAATACACTTTTTAATTTAATTCAAATAATTGCAATAAGGGTAATTCCATGTCAAAACAACAAGTCGAGATAATCCACCATCTCAGAAATACTTGATTTTTGGCACAATTGCAGTTAATACCGTCGTTAGGAATAATCAAAAATAATTTAAAGCCAATTTCATTATTTTGAGACTTTTGGGTCTTTGAAGTTTGAGATTTTTTACATTTTTTTATTCTTCGCGCTCTTAGCAACGTCTATAGCAACACTTAAATGTTAAAGTATGCACAGTTACATTAACAATACGTTTACAAAATTTAATTGGTATAGAAACTTATGAAGAAAGAAATTAAAAATCATTACTTAAAGTTATTAGATCTTATATTTGAATAAAAACTTTAAGAAGAAAACCTGGTTTTTAACAATAATTTTTCAGTAAACATGTCTAGTTTAAGATTTATTACAGAAAAGGTATTGATCTATTCATTTTAAATCTTTACAATAATAGTTTATATATAAATACCAGTAAGAGGCAAAAATTATTTCACTGTTTTTTAATGCACACATCTATTTTATTATTGTTTTATTTTTGCAATTTTATTTTTGCATTTTTATTTACCGTTTTGGTTATAATCTCCATATAGAGATTATAACTAAAACAGATTCTCACAAAAAAGTTATAGTTTCTCACATAAGTATTATTATATAAAATACTCAAATGTTAGAACCATTTGCTACATTTAATTAATTAAACAAGAAACCAGAAACTCATTTTTATTTTGAAAAAAATAAGTGCAATAGCTATGATTACACTTATTTATTTTAAAATAAAGTTTTGATTATAATACTCATGTTAGAAATTATTATTTATTTAATGTTGGTTTTAGAAAAATAAAATATTGAAATTAAATATTTTTATCATGGCTGGAACATCACAATGCTCCATTGGATTGATTTTAAAATCAAATTGTCACAAGTTAACGTTTACAAACCACATTGGAATAAAATTTTTTAAAGATTTAGCTCCAGATGAGCAAAATTTAGTTGCGCTGAGGTCTGGTGTTTCTCCTGCTTTGATTATTGACTTATGTTTTCATCATCCAAAGTTCTATCTTGAGAAGTTCCCTGTGTTTCAGAATAAATGCTGTGATCCACTGTTAGTTCACAAAAGTAGGTACGTGACATGAAAATTTTAAATTAATCAAGCACTAGATTGTTATATATCATTAGAAAGGTTTTTAATTCAGTACTTTAAAGGCGAAATTATCAAAATTGAGCAATTCTACAAAAAGTTATGGCATTTTGAGTATTGAATTTTTGATATATGGATTTCTTGAAGAAACTGTGATCAAATTTGAGGTTTTTTTAACTTAAAACGTCATAACTTGGTCAATTCTTATCGAAATACATACAGCTAGGTATCAAAAGATAGGTCTTACAAAGGCCAATATGTATTAACAAAGGGTGTACGAAAGACGCTAGAGGGGCGTCTACAAAACTCTTTATTATATTGAAAAGTGTTGATTTTTTAAAAGAAAATAATATTATTTAATTGAAATTTATAATTTTTATTTGTATTTTTAATATATTCAAACAGGGGACCATCAAATATGATTTGGATACTTTAGGTTGATAGGCCAGAAGTCCTTTTGGCTTCGGGCGTACTCTCTAACCTAATATCAAAATTATCACTTAGTATCTTCATATCTCAATGTATGCAAGAGGGTATTTTTCGGAAGCTCTACACCTCTTACACCTTGGGTAGGGTGGGTTAAAACTTAAATATTATTTTTTTGTAATAATAAATAGTATTTATATAAGAACACAAGTTTTTATTAAAAAAATCAAACTCAACTATATACAAAAATTAATATACAAAAGGATTATGTACAAGTATCAACTTAATAAATATGTACATACACACTATACATACACCTATCAATAAGTGTATATAGATTCAGCTAAGTGAATCTATATAAACTTAAAGTATATTTATAGTGGTTAATAACTACATTCCTGAATTCCTGTCATCCCTTCTGCCACCAGGAGGTTTGTATTTAAAATAAGGCAGGTCTTTACCTCATTTCTGGGCCCATATGCGAAAGGCCCTTTTTGATTTAGGCTCAGGGTGGCTTTGGCACCAAACCAAGAAATCACTCTTAGACAAGCCTTTATTTAAAAAAAGAAAAAATTTAACGAGTGTTCAAAAAACTAAAATTAACAACAAAAATTAAAACGCAGTAAAGAACTTACCAAGGAGGTTATGGTTTTCACTCTGGGTGCCAGATGGCAGTGATGCCGTGGATGAAGCTGGTAAATTTAATTAGAAAGTGAGAAATACCTCTTATACTATCGCTTCAAGACAACTTACACAGAATCGAGACAGGCAGAAGTCATTTTTTTAAGCTGGTTATCAATGAAGCTTATAAAAGTTTTAGTGGTTAGCAATGGGGCATAAAATAATTTTTAGATATTAGGGGCAAGAATACTCCCAAAAAAATATGTTCTTTTGTAAAACTGAGCAGCTGGATTAGATTTACAATTTGTAATTATTAGCAAAACTTTTTTTACTAACTGAATACCAAAAACATGATCAAAAGTTGCATCCTCAGCTAAAACATAAAACTTTTTCATCCAAGACTCAGTAAGAAGTTTTTCAAACAATGCAAGCACACACATTTCTTTTATGGCAGTTTTACACACTAAAAATTGAAGGTAGAAATTTTTAGTTAAGGTAGGATATGTGATATACCCTTAGTAAGGTATAATTTTCTACCTTATAAGGTAGAAAATTATACCTTTAAGTTCGAAAATTGTATGACAAATAACTGTTTTTAATATAATTTTCTACCTTCAAAGGTATAAAATTATACCTTACTAATGGTATATCACATATCCTACCCTAAGGTAGAAATTTCTACTTTTTTTTTTAGTGTGTATTACAAAATGCCCCTTTTAAAATTGCTAGCGAATTTTTACATTTTATTGCTCCAACAGTGAGGAAATGTTTAAGCTCACTATAATGCTTCATAAAAATGAAACAAGTATGAAAACGAATATAAAGCCAATTTCCACGATATCTAGGAATAATACTTTGTAGATCACCTTTGATGTCTATAAACCTCATTTTGTTCATTGCTAAAATAATTTTAACTGCCATTCAATCATTTTCGAATAATTAGCAGCTCTCACTCTCAAGAGACTGTAATGCTGAGCAACATGAAACTGCAATTAAGTCAAGAAGTTCAAATGTGTTCAAATGGCAATTCAGATCATTCAAATTCTTGCCCCAGGTTGAACCAACTTTGCTTATAGTAAGATGGTTGACTGCAACTGTCTGACATTGTGTAAGATATATTTTCAATAATCGAGTTATGACATTCATCAAAGCTACTTTGGTAAAAATCTGAATATACAAATGCCATATAATCAAATGAAGTGCATATATGACTTTCATAACCGAATGCTGTTCCTCCTGGCAACTGATCTAGAGCAATAACAAGACATCTTAACTTATAATCTTTAAATTAACTTAACATCTTTAGATGTTAAGTTAATGCTATTAATGTGGACACTTTCTTGTGTTGTAGCATCAAACTCAAGAGTAAGATTATTACTATCCATAGCACACTCTGCTGCTTGCAAATCGGAAATACTGCCAAGTTCATTAGCCCTTTGCTCAGCAGTACTTCGATGAAGAATATTATTAAAAACAACACCCATATAATACCCTAATTTGCTCATAAGATATGGAATGTTACCTGTTGGTATATTACACAACAACATTATAAATTATTATTCTTATTTGTAATGAATATGTTTTTTCATCTTCTGGCATAATTACACTTTTTTCCTCCTAAATCTGGAGCAAATCACTCTCCAAACTAGCAATTACCCTGTTACTTGTCAAAACAGCAGCATTATGCTTAGTTTTGAGTTGCCTTAACTTATGCTTTTCATTTAATTTCAAAGCTTTTTTTCAGCCTTAAAGTGATGAATCTGCTCACCGTAATTTTATTGTGTGTGTTTTTTTAGATCTGGTATTTCTGCCCTTAAAGCTTTAATTATTTTTTTCTTTTTGTTTAACATATTTTTTTAGAAAACATAATTAGTTTAGCATGCTGTTTAACTCAGCTTTTAGTAGTGCTATGTTGTTTTGACGTTCTTTGTAAGAGTTAGTAAACCGAGATAATAAGTAAGATTGTTTTATAGGGCCTAATTTCTCTCTAAATATATGTTTAGTTATGTCTCATTCGCTATAACATGCAGATGCTGATGTTCTACTCGTTAAAGGAGATAAAACATTCGTATTAGTATATGAAACATCTGAGGAGCCTGATGATAATACAATATTAGGCAAACATGATATATGGCTTAAAAAAAGTTTATTGCAAAATTAAAAAAACACTTACTATCCTCCGCCTTGTTAAAATTTCTAGCCCAATACGATTATTCATTTATGAGACTCCTAACCCAATTTTTACATGTTTCTATCTTAAAATGTTTAGTGACTTGTTGATATGTTTTTAGAAACGAATCACTATTTTTTGTAAATAATAAAAAACTTTCTATTTCGACAAACTGTATTACACTCTGTATTAGAGTCAATGCCTTTTTGCAACAATTCAAAACTAACAGTTAAATACTTTTTGCATTCACCATAATACACAAACCTCGTTTTTGGCCCTATGATAGCAGAAAAAAAAAGTTTAATTTTTATAAATAAAAATTAAAATATTCAAATAATTGTAAATATAATGATATTACAATTTAGTACAATTAAATAATATATATGCGAGTGTATCGCATTATTAAAGCTTAAAACAGTTATCTAATTGAAGTATAATGTTAAGATGTCTAAATATGCTCTTTTTTTTAATGAAATTAGGCAGGTAGTAAGAAAAAAGGTTTTTAAGAGTGAGAGAATATATTAGAAAAATAAACCAGCATTCCTTTGATATATACTTGATGTCCAAACCGCAACAAATCTTTACCTAATCGGAGTATAGTATTAAGGTGTCTGAGTATGCTTTTTTTTCAATGAAATTTGACAGGTAATAAGAAAAAAGGTTTTTAAAGTTGAGAGAACATGTTAGAAAAATGAAGTAGCATTCCTTCGATATATACTTGATGTCCAAAAAACAAGCAAATTTTTAACAACAATAAATTCATAATAAATAAACTTTAACTCAAAGAAATCAATGCAAAATTAAAGTCCATAATTCTAGTATTCAAAAAATATCTATGTTGATACATATTTCTAAAAAATAACAGAGCAAAACAAGTTCATGCCATGCAACTTTTCGACAAAATTGAAAAAGCGTCAATTATTTCTTAGAATTGACAGTTTGCGTATGTCTATGATATGTATATGACAATATTTTTGCATTTGTTAAAGAATATTACATACATTTGTTTTGTTTTACAGTCCAAAGAAAAACAAAGGAATATGTGAAGAAGTTCACTAATTTGTATATAAATTTGTCAGTTCATAAAAACATGGAATTCAAAGAATTAATGTGTTTTGATATTTAAAATTGAGTTTATTTATGGACATGGATATGTCATGAATATTGCATTTTTATACCTAAGTGAAAATATCTCTTATTTTTGACTAGCTCTGAGTGAAAATGACTGTTTTTAATATTTAAATATTTTTAATTGAGTTTATTAAATATGCATATTGTAGTTTTACACATAAGAGCTCTAACTTTCTGGTTGTGCCTAAACATAAATACCTATCAATTTTCTGTCTCAATCTCAATATTCTTTCAATCAAAAATAAAAATTAAATTTTTTAGATTAAGTCAAAAAACAACTCAGTTTTTTTTTTTTTTTAGGTATTTATATATACTTTAAGAATATGAAGTTTGGAAATATATAAATCATAACCTTTTCTGTAATTCCTCTTATAGTAAGCCTGTTTACTTTTAAATTTTATTAAAAATGTCAATTTACTCTTTTTGATTTATTAACAAATATAAAAAATTATTATTCCTTAGTATAATTTTATGGTTTGCATCTAATAATATGTGGAAAATTTCAAATTATGAAATAATATAGTTAAGGTAACAACGTATGTATTGACATTTACTTGTTACTAAGGACGTCGCTAAGGGAGCATGATAAGTAAAAATGTTACAAAGTTTTGAATTTTAAACGAGCATAACTTTTAAAATATTCTGATTTGTTTAAAAAAACTTTGTGGAATACTTTTTAGCCTACTTAAGTATCTTTGTTGCAAAAAGTCATTTAGAGGTAGTGGATTATTTTTTTAAAATTTTGTTGTTGCTTTGACACGGAATTACCCATAAGTGATATTCTGTAGATTTAAAAAAAAAACTATGCACAAATTGCAATTTCTTTTTTTGTTTTTTTTTATTTTCAAAATATTAACTAATTTTGTCGAATTATATCCAGGCTAATTTTTTGTATAGTATAACCACAACAATAAGGTGTCTAAATATAAAAAATTGGCTGCCCGTTTGATTTTTGTTTTCTTTTTTCAGACCAAGTGTATTATATTACAAAAAACGGAGCTATTTGAAGAATAGCGAAAGCATACAAAGGAAGAACGAAATTCGCTTTGGTGTGTCTGAAAGACTATAATACAGAAGATGTAACTAGTGATTCGAAAAAAAGTTACAATTAAAAATTACAAGCATATCCATTATATTTTTGTAAAAAACTTTTTCAATAAAAACTAAAGTTTGTTAGTTGGCAATATCTTAGAATTTAAAATAAATTTGCATCGATCCTATGCTTCAACGAAACCTGAAAGAAGTCAGCCTCAAGGTCAGCAAATTAAACTTTAAAGAATCATCTATGAAAACCAAAAGACGCAAAATTGGAGACTTATTGGAATTGCGGAGACTTATTGAATTAACTACAGCTGCTGAAATAGCACATCGTTTGTCGGGTCAAAGAAACGTAGCTACTTCTATTAGAAATATTGCAGAAAGACTAGAGCGAAGGAATTCTACTGATGTTATTTGTTATAGCAAGCAGTTGGGTAGTGATGAGGCACTAGCTTATTATGTAGATTCCAAGTGCACCAGTCCCTATCATAAACAAACAAGAAAGTGGTCACTGAAAGAAGGACATAAAGTATTTCCATCTTACTATTCAAAAGTTTGTTTTATCCTTCAGAAGAATTTATTTCTGTCTCAGAAACACGAGCTGAAATCAAAAATTTAAGCCATTTTAGTAAAACAACTGGACGTTTAATTGAAACAAAAAGTCAATTTTCCAAAAATGCATCCTCGAAGTCCTTGTTTTTATTTTTAAGCAATTTAGAATATGATGAAAGTTCTGGTCACAGTGTCTATAAGAGAAAACTTGAGAACTCCGATGCTAATCATGAGTTTTTATTTGTGTTTGTGTTTGTCCCGTTTAGGTTGAGTGGTGACTGTAATACTATTTTTTGACAAAATCCTCGGCCATCATCAACACTTTATAGCCGACCAATTAAATTCAAAAGAAACACAGAAATATATTGTAATAGAAAGTAACAAAGTTTAAAAAAGAAATACCTGAACTTCCTCCTTCGCGAACTTCGGATTCGTACTTTTGAATGCTTGCTACACATTAGCTACCGTTTGAGATAAAAAGTGGCAAGTAAGAAGCAATGGGTTAGATGTCGTATCAGGAAACGTTCGAAAGAAATTAGAAAAAATTTTAAAAAACAAATTAGACTTATTGTTGACAAACCAAAACCTCGTTATGGCAATACAAATGATGGCAACAAAGCTCGCAAATTATTTCCAAACCAAGAAAAAAGCGGAGTGATTACAGGATTAGTCGTTTAATTAATTAAAAAATCTAGAATTTTATTAAAAATGCTATCTTGTGTCCATGACATTGATTGCGTCAAATTTAAAAAACTTTGTTCTAAAACTAGGAATTTTTATTTATATTTATATACAGTGGACAAAACTTTGATGCATAGTATAGAGGTTATAAAGACATGAAATCTTCCAATGGGCCAGCTCTCAAAAGACTCTAAAGAAGCACGCAATAAGATTGTATGAGATTTTGAGAACATCATACAAGGAAAAAGTTACGTATTTTGACAAATATGAATTTGTTTAATATGCTCTTAATAACATCTGACTCTGTTATCAATTTTTCTTTTTCTAAAAATGTTTCGAACATCTTTTTTCAAGAGAACAACCTTGTTCAAATTTTTGTTCATTAGGCTTAGTGATTAAAAAAAGCAATTGCTTACACTCAGCGTTTTTGGAGCATTTTTTTAGCTTTACGTGAATAAAATTTTTAGCAAACTCGCTTAAATTTTATTCTCGTAAAGCTTAGCAATTTTATCGAAAAACGCTGAGTATTTATTCAACTTTGCGTGAACCAAAGTATAAGCAATATTGGTAATGTTTTTAATTACGTAAGGCTGACCAATTATTTAGTAAAAGCAATTGCTTTTTTTAATACTCGCCAAATTGCTTATACAAACTTATGCCTCAGTCATAAGTCTTACAATTACATATACATTGCCCATCTTAGAATTATGCTTATACGAATGATTTATTTGTAGGAATATTAATCCCAGAATTCTAAGTAGAAAAGTTTTGTAACGTAGCCCAAACGGTGCGCTTTTAATATTAAGTTTAAGTTTAAAAACGAAAAATTAGTTACATGAGATTACAAAAATAAAATTTTAAAGTGCAGTTTCTTTAGAAACTATTATCATAAAATAATAATTAGCCACGTAATATCATATCATAATCAAATTAAATTATTATAGATACAATCAGAATATCTCACATTATATATTGTTGTTTAATTTTATTATACATAAAATCAATTTATCTCACATATACATATAGAGAGAATTCGGTGTTTATAAAAGGCAAAATTTAAAAATATTTGAACTGATAAATCTTTAGTGGGTCCTGAAATATTTTCAAATAAGAAGAGTTTTCGAACAATAGGAATTAAAATTATCTATATATATATATATATATATATATATATATATATATATATATATATATATATATATATATATATATATATATATATATATAATATAATATATATATATATATAATATAATATAATATAATATAATACAATATAATATAAAATATATTTGAGTTTAGTTATGCATTAATAGAGAAAAAGGAATTTTATGAATTAAAAATACGTAAAATATTTTGGATAACCGAAACTTTTTGTTAAATAAGTTTAATCTATATGAATTGACAACTTATTTTAATAATTTTGTTTCAGACGATGATAGCTATTTAATACTTAAGAGGTTTCAGTTTCGATAATTTTTTATTAATACTATTGTTTAGTTATTATCCTTTAAAATCTGTGTCAAAGTAAAATGTCATAAGTTATTCAATTTAATGTACGTAAAAAGTAAATTATGTTGAAAATAAATTGTTGCAGGATTTGAAGTTATTTTGGTATTTGAGGAACATTGAGGTAAGTTTTAGTTTTTATAGTTTTGTGCGTTTATAAATATGTCTGATAAGGATGCTTTGTCAAAAGTTGAGCCTAAGAACAAAAATACCTCGTTCTTAAGATCTTAAAGAACACTCTTTACAATGTAAGAATGTTGATTTTTATAAATTAAACTTTAATATCTTAGACAATATGAAAAATTATTAGATGTTTAAACTTTCATCCAAAATTATTATTGAGTTTATAATTATGTACAACTTACGCATTTGTATGGTTGTAAACATTTTTTTTTAAATATAACTTTTAAAGTTTATAACTTTTGAACGCCCCACGATTTTTTAATAAAGTTTTGAATTTATTTACATATAAAACCAGTAAGACCAATGTTAGCTGCAACTATCACATTTTTTGGTGATTATTTGAAAAAAAAAAACTTTATAATAAATTTATGTGGACTTATGTGGAAATTACTTAAAACAAGTACTTAAAGAAAAAAAAAGAAAAACATCAAGTTGTAGTTTGAAGATATTCGTTTATGTGAATATATTTAAAGCATTAACTAATAAATTAAAAAACATTGTTAAGTAATCTTGGTTCTTTAAACATAAAATAATTTTTTAAATATTTTTTATATTACTTACCTTTTAAGCGGTTTTATAAAAAAAAATTATATCTGCTTTATTTATAAATTTATATACGCTTTATTGTAAGCTTTTGATTTAAGGCTTATATACTTGAATAAAACAATGTGTTTTTAAATTAAGCGAAAAGATGCCTATTTTTCAAATATTATTGCTTCAAATTAATGTATTGAAGACTAAAAAAACGTTGTTACACAGGCGCACTCTTTGTAACATGTGCAATAGTAATTAATAATAAAGTAATAAATGAATTATGGCAAATAATAATAAATATATTAAAAAAATCCATTAAAATTAATCGTTTATCTTTTGTATAAGTTTATTCCAGTAAAAACATGGTACTAGAATGCCATCATAGGCTAACTTTCTCTATGATTGCAAACTATATATAATTTGGGAAAATTTTTTTGTTTCTTTTTTTGTTATCAATAATGACACAGCATATTAATAAAACATCTACTCAATGCAACTAAAGCAGAGTAATTCCATGTCAAAACAACAAGGCCATGCAACCCTATGTCCTTGGATTTTCTTTATACTTTTACCATAGTTAGTAAATTATAAAATAAGATAAATCCCAAAATTTCAAGGTCTAACTCCCAACTGTTCGTGAGTAATGGTTGTTTTAATTTTGGCTACTATTATTGTTTTGGTCATTTTCCGCCATTTTTAAATTTACATTTCTCCTTATAAAACCAAGTCTTTAAACGTGTGAATTCTAAGAATATGTGTCTTAGTTAATCTCTAGGTGAGGAATTTAAATATATAAATAAAAAACTCATTTTATAATTAAAAGTATCTAAATATCAATTATAAATATTAAAATAATAGACACCTGCCACTGTAAAGTTTTTAGTTGTGCGGTAAATATAAGTTTTAAATAACTTCCAGGTGAGTTCTATACTCCAAACCTTTGAATGTTCATACTTATGTCATTTAAAGACATTTTGCGAAAAATTGCGCTGCAAAGATCCTGGGAACAAAAATACCCTAAAAAGTAGAAATCATCCGCCCAAACGTGAGGAGAATTGATTTTTCCAAACAGAAAAATTATGTGCTTTATAAGACTAAAAATTGTATTTATTTTTAAAATTTTGTCAAAAAATCATTTGGCATTCAAAAGGTATAACCATGTAAAGTTTACAACCCCCTCAAAACGAGGCGGTTGTTCAATTAGGCATGATTTCTAAACAAATCATTATTTTTCAATGAAATTTTATTACCTTAAAGAAATTTCTATCTAGTTATATTCGAATTCATATTTCAAATAATTAATTTCCCCCACGTTTTAGATTTCTAATTTTTAGGGTATTTTTGTTCCCAGGTTCTTTGCAGCGCAAATTTTTGCAAAACGTCTTTAAATGACATAAGTATGAACATTCAAAGGTTTGGAGTATAGAACTCACCTGGAAGTTATTTAACTCAAACACCGAAAAATTGTGAATCCGCTCCTGAATTAAACGTGTAGTTTTTATTTCTTTTCCTAAGAGTAATTCCATGTCAAAACAACCAGGCCACACAACACTAAATTCTCTGATTTTTTTTCAATTTTCGCCAAAGTATTTCAGGAAAAAATGATAACTTCTATCTAAATCGAAGTGGTTCTTAAGTTATGAAAGTTTTTTAATGTATTTTTTTATTTCCTTTTTGTTTTCTTGTTTCCTTGTCTTTTCCAATTTTAATTGCTGAATTCAGACATATTCATCTAATTTAAATGTTGCAATTAATTCTACATAAATAGCGTATTTAATACTTGTGCATTTTTAAATTTGCAAGTACAACATTTTTTAATTCATTATCAAAATCTTTTCATGTGATATTGGTAAAGTTTTGAAGTCAGAATGCCATAAAACCTCATATTCTAGAAATAAAGAGATTTTTTTACAACATGACCTAGACACTGATACTCGTCAAAACATTTTATGGAGATCTGAGTTGCGTGCTTGTGAAGAACTATTCAGCATTTGTAATCACCATTTTCACTACTTTGGAAAAAGATTTGAAAAGAAAAATGGTTATTGTTGTAATGTTTATAAAGTGCATAAAAAAAAAAAAAGTTAATTTGATTTCAAATATATTTTATGTAATTATATCAAAGAAACCCTTCTTTAATTTTCAAATTGTATTACTTTTCTGATGGATGTGGATGACAATATAAAAATTATAAAAATTTTCTAAATCTATGCCATCACTCAGGAGACATTTTATTGGAAGCTGAATGGACATTTTTTGCAACCAGTCATGGCAAATCTTCTTGTGATGCCATAGGTGGTACAGTAAAACGAACAACAGCAAGAGAACGTCCAAAGAAAAATCAAGTACTAACAATGAATGCAATATTTGAATTTTGCACTCACAAAATGCTCACAATAAAGTTCTTTAAAATTGACAAAGGAACTATGGTTAATGTTAGAGCTACATAAAATAAACGATTTCAGAAGGGAAAAACAATACCAGGAAGTTGAGGATTTGACCATTTCATACCAGTTTCATACTCTCGAAACATTTTCGATACTCATTGTCTCGAAAATGTTTTTTAAAATACCTAGTAACGATGTAAATCCAAAATCTATTAGTATTACTAAAAAATCAAGTTACTAAAAATTTAAGTTTAATAAATTTCGAGCTAATGCAGAAATACAAACATTACGCATGTACATATGACTCGTTTTGGTGAATTGCAGTAGTTGCAGAAAAAGATGAAGAGTATAGTGGTATAAAAATGAAGTTTATGCATCCACACGGTCCATCTGAACAATTTTTCTGGCCGAAAAGGGATGATCATTGTTGGATACCAATCACCAATGTAACAACATCAATAAATGCACTAAAAATAATATCAGACAAATATAAACTTTCAAAAAAAGATTTTAACAAAATTAATAAGTATATATTTGTAAATCAATAATTTTTGATGGATATATTATAAAAAATTGTATATCAATTCAAGTATGCATCATTTTTATTTATTTTGAATACTACGATAAGCGAAATGTGCTATATTTGGTTTTTTTGTAATATTTTTCATTTAATTTTTAAACTATGTATTTGGCAGAAATGATTTTTTCACACAATGTTGTTCAAACATACTATGATCTAATTTGAAATTTTAAGCTTAAAAAATTTACTGCACACCTAAAAATTTTACTGGGACAGGTGTCGATTATTTTAACATTTATAATTGATATTTAGGTACTTTTTAATTATAAAATGAGTTTTTTATTTATATATTCAAATTCCTCACCTAGAAACTAACTAAGTCACTTATTTTTAGAACTCATATGTTTATAGACACTAAAATGGCGGAAAATGATCAAAACAATAATAGTAGCCAAAATTAAAACAACCATTACTCACGAACCGTTGGGAGTTAGACCTTGAAATTTTGGGATTTACCTTACTTTATAATTTACTACCTATGGTAAAAATATAAAGAGAATCCAAGGATATAAGGTTGCATTTAAAAAAATAAAATGGTTGTTTTGACGTCCCAGCGGGCACACGACGTTAGAATAACGTTGAATAATGTTGATCAACGTCGATCAACGTCAATCAACGTTATTCCAACGTCGTGTGCCCGCTGGGGTGGAATTACTCGGCATAGAACAAACAAACTCGTAAAAAAAAAAAGCCGATAATTTTAAACAAATCCGATTGGTTGTTAGTGGCAAACCGAACAACTTTTTATTTATTGGTATTTAATTTATGCAAACAAAGAATTCAGATATAATGGCAAAATATGAAGCGTCTGCTGGTTTTGCAGGAGATATATCCATATAGTAATAAAGATACCTTGAAATGTTTTTTTGACATAATTTATGAACCTGATTACAAATTAATACATTTGTGTTGGCATATTTAAAAAAAAAATGCTACTTTTAAAAGCAGTTGGAATGAATTATGCAATATATATTTCATTTTGCGCTGTGCTAACAACAAAAAGTATTTATTATACATTATTGAAGCCATAATAGCTATGTATATCGACTTAGTGTTCAAAGATGTAGTTGTTTTTATAACAATAAGTTAAAAGTAACTTATGTTACTTTTAAATTATTGTTATTAAAATAAAAGAAACCTAATCTCAAATAAAGTTTACTACTGATATAATAACGAAACGAGTTTGAAAATGAAAGTAATTTGTTTATAAAGTTTACTGCCTCTGTTTTTTAATTGTTTACGCATTCTGAATGGAATAAATTATTTTTTCAAGATGGTTGAATAAGTCCCGAGTATTTCAAAAAATGGTACTAAATACCGAAAACAGTTTTTTGAATGGGGCTAAAAGTTATGATTATTTATGCAAAAACAACGTTTGTAGAAAAATCAACAATACTACAGTTTATGTGAATCTAACGTGACATTATTGTTAAACATACTCATTTAGGTGTGGTATTGAAAATAATAACTTCAATTTTCATAAACAAATAGTTTTTCATGGATAATTTTCCCAAATAATGTCTGATTAAAAATGTCAATTTACGTTCATTGAAAACAAACACGAATACGTGCTTTTATGAAAAAATCAAATCCATAGACTTATCTATAGCCAAGCCCCAAGGTACTTTATGTTGAAAACTACATCTTTTCTAAATAAAACTACGCTTGACGCTTTGATATAGTTGCATAACTTTTACCAGATTATAGTAGTGGTTAAACTAATCTTTCCATACATACAAAATATCTCATACTTTTTGATAAAAAAGCTTACATATAATGCAATTGAAAACACTTATATTTTTGTTCGGAAAAACGCGTTCCATGCCTTAGTTGCATTGAGTATACACTTAGTTCACATATAAGTTTTTTTCTTTTTGACACCATGTTTTGCATATTTTACTGCAAATTTATGTTTAGTTTAGGTCAGCAAAACATATGTTTTTTAGATTAAAATTGTGAATAAAGTTCTTCAGCAAACAGCAATCCTGTGTCAAATACGAAATTAATTTAGTTTTTATTTATATAACTTTTCTCGCTGCATTATTATTATTTTTTTTTTTAAGTAACATATTTTCTTAGTTTTTTCAAGAGTTTTATGATTATTATCTTTTAAGATTAATAATCTTTCTTTTTCATTATCATTTTTTTTTTATTACATTAATTATCTCTTACATTGATAAATATATCTTAAATATTTAAAATAGAACACACCCTGAAAATATTTGACGCTAATACTTTTGGAGAGCACCAAAAAAACCCTTATGGGGTCTTGTTATATACACATAGGTGACTTACCTGGCAAATTTTCAAAATCTTTTACCGATGTCTAAGGGAGAAAAAGCAATTTGAAGTTTTTAGTAAAAATATCCAAAAATGAACCAAAAATTGTCAAAAATTATTTTTGTTTATTGGCATTAATTTTCTTCAAAAGTGAAATGTTCTTGTACAATGATACCAAAGTATTACAAACACAATTAATTAAAATAGTTTTACAATTTTTTGCCAATAGTTTCAAATATTGCTTTTATCAGAGTTAAGAAATCAATTTTTTTAACACTTGGAAACAAAATTCTCTGAAAATTCTTTTTAACATTTTTCTGAAAATAATTCTTCTAACTTTTAAGCATGTTTGCTGTTCAATACCACAACACAGTGTAGAAGCTGGGTTTCATACTCAGGATGTGAAGGGCTTCGCTTGAATCTTTGCCAGTGAGTTTTAAACTTTGAATGCATTGCTTCAGTTGCTTGTTCTCTGAACAATCCAAGTGCAGACCCATGTCGATCAATGAACTCGGATGTGATAAAAAACTGCATGTACCTTTGGAGTCACTGTAACTGGCAGAGAAAGAAAAGAATCTTTGAACTTTTCAACTTTTTCTTTGAAGTCAACCTCAAGTGACTTTCCAAAGCAGAAAGAAACAACATCACTAAAATTGCGAAATGTTTTAATGAAACCCTGAGCTTCATAAGCACAAGCCTTTTCAGCTAGTCTTTGAAGAATGTCAACATTTTGCAAAAGTTTGTGACATTCATTTCCAGTAAATTGTCCCCCGTGGTATGGCTGAAGTTGAATGTGCAACAGAGCAGGCAATTATTTCGCTCCTGGCCAAAGTTCTGAAAATTTTTTGAAAAGATGATTGACAATTCCTAGTAGCAAATGTATTTCCATTGGTGGAATGATGTCTAAAGTAAGTCTCGAGTCCTCCATGTTGATCAAAGGAGGATAAATTGTGTTGTCAAAATCTTTAGGCACTTTGAATGTGGAGCCAACAGACACAACTGCTCAGTAGTTTTTTTGTATTGAACCAAAACTTCTGGAAACTCCACATTCTGAGAGGTTGTCTGATTTGATGTTTCACCAACAGCATGGGTGTTTACTTGAATGAGACTGAATTCCACATAAGATGTTAGCAATTTTGAGATCACAAGAGATGACAAAAGAGATGTCTTCAACATGGATTTGGTCCATTATCACCATGACAGTAGTATATGTTTCAAGCACATCTTCCATTGCAACAATGAGTTGACGATTCACACCTGTATCACGAGCAATTGAGTTTGTGAGTAGGCGTGAACTTTTTTGTTGAGGACATTTTGGCTCATCAACTTCTTCTGTGCTTATAATGTCAAGACCAATTTTCAGAAATGAACCACCTGCATCTATTCCCAGCTTGACTAAATGCTGAGGGGAGTAATCTCTTGAATGCAAAACATGATTTGTTAGGTCTTGCAGTGAACCATTGACTGTTTTTCTTTTTTTCCCTTTTCCATGGTAACATTTGACTCTGACAAGGTGAAGAAATCTGCAAGAGATTGTCCAGCAGCAGCAAATTTTTGCTCAAAATATGGCTCAACTAGTCGAATCCCAGTGGATTTGTTTAGCGTTGATGCTAGAAGTCTCATTCCTGTATTGGAAAGTCCAGTCTTTAGTTGAACATTCAATAAACTTTGTGTTGTAAAAGGTGTGCTGTTTACTTTGTGAGCAATGGAAGGGCCTGAATAAAAAAAGAACAAACAAGTTCATCTCTTTCAAAATAATTTCACAACAAAACTTATTTTTTCTAGCTTATTGATATAAAATTCAGACCATTGGATAGGATGGTTCTCTATTGGTTAAACAAAATTCAAAGAAGTTACAATAATAGAACTATTATACACCTATTTTGGCCACAATTTTTATTGCTCTAAATCAAAACTATGTTATTTTATAGTATTTCATTGTATTGTAACAAGTAATGTGGTATAAATAAAAAACAGCAATGCAAAATTAATTTGAACGGTATTATTTTTTAATCTTGCATAGCGGACAAAAAATACTAAAAACCAGAGGAAACATATAATACAAATCACTGCATATTTTTGATATGTAAAGAAAAAAATGCCTTAAATCTAAATGTGTACATGACAGTTTCCAGTAAACCAATTTGAAATGCATGCTATTAACATTGCCATTTTGCATATTGTCATTTCAAGAAGTTTTAGTGCATATGTATAATATATTATAGTATACAGCAGCAAACTTAGTATGCAAGGGGTCAAAATGATGTGTCTAAGAGATGAACTTCTTTATTCAAATGTTACCTGGTGTAACTGGAAACAATTTTCCACCAGTTTCTTGACTCAGTCTAACTGTTCCATGAGGAGAAGCTTCTTTGTTGGCAATGACAGATACTGCAATTTGCTCTGCCCCTTTAATGTCATCTTGCACCAATGACTGTAAATTTCTGTGTCTTGTTCCAGGTGTGCGAAAATGTCTGTGACCTCGAGCTATGACTGACAAACATTGTGTGCACCTTTTTTCTGCAGATAGAGGTTGTTGATTTGCACTTGATGTCCCTGGTGTTGCAATAGTTTGTTCCTTAGTTTGTTGCTTAAATGAGGATTTAACGAAGATTGGGTGCTGGTGATTTAAATTGAGCCTACAGATTGGAAAAATGAGGCATTCACACCTATTTTCTATTCTTGTAAGAGACTTTATAACAATGGAGTCAAAATTGTTAAGTGGTGGTAGTGGACTGTTTAAATCGCCATTGTCTCTTTTTTGCAGAAGAATACGGCAAGTGTTGCAAATTCCTCTTGGAACTCTTTCATCCTCAAATTTCAAATCACTTTTTACAAGTTTCAGCACTCGTGCAGTCATAAAGTTAGTTAATTTTCTGTCACATTTTCTCATACACAAAAAGCAAAAAGTTTTTCTGCAATCTTCATGAATTCTGGTTTTGTTTGGCATTTTGATTTGTGACAAAAACGTTTTCCACCACTGTAATCAAAAAACTTGATATTTATATTTTCCTCAGAGTTGTTTACTTTCTACTTTTTATATTCTTTGGAACCTAAAAAGAATTTTTTGGGAACTAAATTACTAAACATTTTTTAAAGTTCAGCTAGACATTTCTTATAATTTTATTCAATTGACAAATACATTTACTTTTAGCACTTTTAGCCAATAATTTCCACATTAAAATATATTTTATAGAAAATGGTGAAATTTAATTTAAGAGGTTGAATTCTTTGCTTTTACACTCAAATACTGATTAAGAGCAATTAAAATAACATAATTACAAAAAGAAACTAAACAGAAACTAAATTTTTCCAGACACTATGCAAAGTACAAAAAAATTAGTAGTAACTAAATTTAGTTCCACCATAAATAAGTTACCAACCCTAATTTTCAGGTATTGTTTTTTTGTGTAAGGGTGGTAGAGGGGATTATTTTTAAATGTGATGTTATCCCCATTTTAGGAAATTTCAAAATATTTTAAACTAAACTTTTACAAAGCAGGAATTAAAAATATATCACATTATTTGTGCTAGTCATTTTATTCATAATAATATGGGTAAAAAAATATTTCGATGAAATTACTGTGAGATAAAAGTAAAACTATTCTAATTAATTATGTTTTGTTATATTTTGGTATCATTGTACAAGAACATTTCACTTTTGAAGAAAATCAATTCCAATAAACAAAAATTATTTTTGACAATTTTTGGTTCTTTTTTGGATATTTTTACTAAAAACTTCAAATTGCTTTTTCTCCCTTGGATGTCGGTAAAAGATTTTGAAAATTTCCCTGGTAAGTCACCTATGTGTATATAACAAGAACCTAAAAGGGTTTTTTCGGTGCTCTCCAAAAGTATTAACGTCCAATATTTACAGGGTGTGAGAATTCAAATGTACAGTTTTTTTGAATTATTTTAATCTCCAATTTCTTTTTTTTAATTTAGTTCTAGGAGTTAGTTAAGATTGATTATTCCATTATAAATTAACGTTGTTTAGCTTTTTTGCGTGAAATTCTTCAACTTATGGGTAATACACCAAGTGTAACATTTCAATCAAATATTAGTTTGGTTAAAACAGCTCAAGCTGAGTATGATTTTCTTCGTCTTGTTGACAAATACCCTGCTTTGTATTGTGAAAACGTGTTAAAAAATGCGGTATATCGTTATGAGAACTACTGGCTGCCTCTTCTTGCAAAGTACGACCTAGTTGTAATTGCTCCACTAGATATTGAATGGGTTTGGCATTCGCATATACTAAATCCATTAGCATACTACAAAGATTGTAAAAAGCTTGTTGGAAAAGTTATTGATCATATTCCGATGTTTTTAGCCCTAGATACTCATAGTATTTCACAAAAATACTGGTCAGCGGAATATCCTAATGTAGATTACCAAGTTGACTTATCTGATATAAATCCTTTACTTATATCTTCTGAACCATTTAAATGTTCGTATGATATTATTTCTGCTGCTCAACGTCATAGAATCTTTAGCTATAACGTTTTGTTTCCGCATTTCAGGGACGCCGATTTTTTGAAAAAAGCGGTGAACCGTTATTTTATTATGCTTTCTATTAAACGTGACCATCGAAAAACGTTTGTTGTACCATGCTATGATAATGATTTAGTTTGGCATGGTCATCAACAGCATGTGTTACAATATAATGCTGACATGAATTCATTATTAGGAGAAATCCTAAATCACGATGATACAAGTTCTGATAGAAGTAAAGGGTCTCAACTTCAAAAAGGAATGGACGAAACAAAAGAGTTATGGAAAAAGTATTCATCAAAATATTTAATTAGCGGTGGAATGCTTCGTGGTGAACCTCCAATGCCCAACTTAAATATAGACAAATACTTTTACAGTCGATCGATTTTAAAAGTAAGTTGTATTATATTTGTTTTGTTTTTTATTCATTGTTAAAATTTTCTTTATTAGTTTTTTTCTTTTTCCACAAAGCAAAGGCTATAGATTGAAATAGTAAATTATTCAGAATGATTGGATTATTTAATGTAAATGCAGCGCACACACGCACACACCTATACGTATTTAAGCGCACGGAAATATACACACGTGCGCATTTAAAAAGACACGCACACACACGCGAACTGAATGATTTATATTGTTTTACTCGTATGTCAACAACCCCGATAATAAAGTTTTGTCTATTTTTACGAGAAAAATTTTAAATCTTAAAGTAACCATCTGATGAAATTAAAATATTTTTGGTTTTTTTTAAAATGCAGAAATCATGTTATTTAAAAATGTTTTGCTGTTCATTTTTTATTAATGCTAAACTTGTTTTTTTTTATTTATATAATTTCTCCCTCGATTATGTTTATCGTGTAAATTATGTAAATTATGGGATCTCATGTTTAAAACAATATTAAGAAATTTATTTAAATTTAACAAAAAAAAAATTTGTTATTGTTATAAATATTTCTGCCTAAAAAAATTTGAATTTATGAAATTATGCCTATAAAAAACGATTATTTTTTAAAAAGAACTAAAAATGACTTTTTTTAAATTGCCCGTTTAGAACTAACTTATATATTAAAAAAATGTTTGAATTTAATTTTTTATTATCTTATAAACAGCGTATAAAAATATATGTAGTTTGGGGTAAATGTAGTGTTTGTAAAATTTTAAATTATCAGTTATAAATGTTCTGAAGCGTTACAGAAAAGCCTCTCCTTCTTTTCGTGACACAAGTTTGAAAGGCTAATAACTAAAAGCTTAGAATTCTACAACAATATCTTTATCAAAATGCATAGGTCTTAAATTTTAGTTAAAAAATATGTATTAAAACACCAATACTCGTCTTATTTAACACTGTTACGCAACGTATCATACGTATTGCTTGCAGGTCTTAATGTGGCTCTCAATGTGCTCAGGCATGGCCTACGTATCTCTTTTTATTACTTTAAAAATTTTGATTTTTTTTTATACATAATTTTCAGCGTATTTAAATACTTATAATATATTCAACTACTATCAATAAATTTTAATTCAAATTAGAATCTACGTTCAGAAATAGAAAAAAGCGCTTTAAAAGACATTATTTTTGAATATTTTTGATAGCAGCCATATTTAAAATTTTGAAACTGCAGCTAAAGTGCGTGGATATTTAAAGCGAATACAAAAGTTATGTATCTCGGACAACTATATTTTTTATTTATTCTCGGACAACTATATTTACATTACCAAAATAATCTAATTAAGTATTTCGTTTGGAGAAAATTATTTATGCAAAAATATACAGACATTATCGTGAGTTTATTCTTGTTAAACTCCTATTTGTAAACATGTTTAACATTTGTTAAAACCCTTTTTACACCCATATTTTTACGTATTGATTATTCAACACTTTTGCAACCTTTGTAACAGATATGAAATCATGATATGATTTTATGAAATTACAAAAAAAATAATTTTGTAAAATTATTACTGAAAATATTTTTTCTTGCCATCCTAATCATAGCCATAGACAATTTATTTTAAACAGGAAGAGTTATGGAAAGGAGTGGGCAATCTGTCTAAACTGAAAAACTTTTCAAGGTTCTGTAGCAGTAATACCTATAACGTATATAAAGAGCGATAAAACATGTTTTCAGGGATTCCATAAATTTCCTTTTAAGTGTCAAGTATCCTATATTTAAAGATGTATTGCTTACATTATAACTCTTTTCAAGTAAAAAAAGTAACTCTAAACTCAAACGTTCATATGAGACTCTCATACGAACGATTGAACCTCATAATAAGAAATCTGTATATCTACAGCCCAATGCATGGGTGCGTTTTACATGGGTTGCGCATAATTTAAATGTTATAAATACAATAATTGGTGCTACCAATCCGTTGTATAAGTTATACAACGGATTGGTAGCACCAATTCCTGAATTTTCACGTAATTTATCCCAATTTTACGTAAGGTTTCTGTGGTAGTTTATTATTTTTAAACATTTTTTATAGTAGAAAGTAAAATACGGTCTTCATATATAATACTTTAAAGATATATCAATAAAGTAAATCATAAAAAAAATTGTTTTGTAACGTTACTGCAATTATTAAAAAATTCTTTCTTATCTTGTTACTAACTAAGAAATGCATAAAAAACATTTAATTTGATTTAAATAATGTGAATACGTACGCTTTAAAAACCAGTCCGCCATCACTTTTATCTGCAAACTGATAAATAAATATTATTTGAAAATATATGATTCTAAATATTAAATTCTTTAAAGGTTTTCTCAAAACTACATATATAAGAAACAAAAAAGGAAAACAAAAATTATTTTATTTAATATATAAAAACATAAAACACAGCTAAGTAATAATTTTTCATTTATTTATGCGATATTAGTCTGATTAGCTCAGGGCCTCGTTAGATGTACTATAAAATACAATAAAAATATCACAAAAAAAACGTATATATAAAACCGTAAAGAAAATAATAAAATAAACTGACGAAAGGTAAAAACTATTGATATTTGAAAAGTTTTTCCGAAAGAGATCTTTTCAAATGAGATTTGATTAATCAAAAAAAACACGACAAATTCTTGGAATTATTAATTCAACAAGTTCCCGCAATTTAATATTCAATGGAAATAGAAAACGAAAAGAAGGAATTAAACTTTTTATATATAACAGTAATGAATACAAATATTATTAGCTATGACTTTAAAATCCATCGAAAATCCGAATATACAAATAAAACCAAACATATGAAATTACGAATATACAAATAAAACCAAACATATGCAATAACTTCTGGAGTCTTCAAGGGTTTTATATCAAGAGCCACAAAGTTTGTTCCCTACCTTAAAATACTTAAATATGAAATTTTTAATTTAAAATAAAATTGTTTGTTGAAAATGGTCATAAAAGATTAGAGTTAGAGTTTGTTATATCTCAAAGTCAAAAACAATCTTGCTTTTGACTTTGAGATATAACAGTCGCAGATAAAACAGAAAATGGTGGCACAACTATAAAACTACCATGGATTCCTAAAAAGGATCAAAATAAAGGAACGACTTCACGAGATTCGGTGTTAAAGTTATAGTTAGAACAGCAATTTTAAAAACAATTTCATGCAACAACAAATTTAAATTTATAACAAGTTGTAATCCGGGTGTGTTTAAACCTTACGTGTTCGTGCGGAGGCTTTTATATCGGAGTAATAAAAAAGAAAATTTTAGAAAATTAAAGAAGCATCGAGCATCAAGTAAACAGCATAAAAGGCAATTAGAATTCTTCCGGAACCAAAGATTTGCCAAGGTATAAGGATTTGCCAAGGTACCAAGGATTGCCACGGTAAATTTTATTCAATGCACCCGAAAACAATCGCACTTAATTTTAACTACCAAGAAAAGTAAGGGAAAGTGAA
Organism: Hydra vulgaris; assembly: GCF_038396675.1. Lineage (NCBI taxonomy): Eukaryota > Metazoa > Cnidaria > Hydrozoa > Anthoathecata > Hydridae > Hydra > Hydra vulgaris. Next base: position 54,590,079 of record NC_088922.1, on the reverse strand, counting down.
GTAAAGAAAAGTAAGAGAACCCCAAAAGATCAATTATGCCCAAACGAATTACTAGATAAGGAGCTTCACACCATTTTTGAACAAGGACAACGTTTGTTAAAAATTGTTAACTATTTGGCGCGTCAAGGATGCAAAATCAAGGTCGACTCTGTGGAAACAAAACTATTTTCACATAAATAAATTAAGAATTAAGTATTAATTTTTTATTTGTTCCTGTGATACTTCAGTCTGATTAGGTCAAAACGTCACACTATGCGTCACACTCCTACTAAAAAAAGGAAATAGGTCAATATATTTTGAAATAATTTTTATACAGGAATACATATATTTATTTTTGTGCATATTTAAAAAAGAAATTCAGAAAAAAAAAACCGGAGTTTTTAATTTTTTTTTTCCAATTAATATGGTTTAACGGTAATAAAGAGTTGTAAACCAAAAGTGTTCTTTATTGAACACTAATGCATGTTTATTTATTTTACCATTTTGTTTTTTGTAAAAATAGATGACAATGGTTTTTTGAGAATAATCTGAGTCAGTTCTCTTTACAGTTCACAACTGTAAAAACAAATTGAAGTGTTTTACTACAGAGGTATTTCAGAATAATTTTTCTTTACTAATAAAAAAATCAATATGTATGCATAAAATTTGTATCAAATAAAAAGTTGGCTACCTCTGCAGTATTATGGTTTAATCCATTTTAATTAGAAACTAATTACCAATTTTATTAAAAAAATATTTATGTAGTTAAAATTGGAAAAATCATTTAGAAATGTACGTAAAAACCTCCTTCTGCTTAGTGGCGCATATTATCTTGTCGTAAAATACAATTAAAATATTGCAAAAAAAACGTATATATATAAAACCCTTAAGATTTCATTATAAAGATAAACTGACGTGGAAAAACTGAAATAAATTAAAAAATCTTAACAGACGTAAATAAAATAATCTAGAATACGTTTTAAGATTACTAATAATAAATTTATTTATCTGTTACTTCAATGACAATATATTTATCTGTTACTTCAATGACAATATATTTATCTGTTACTTCAATGACAATATATTTATCTGTTACTTCAATGACAATATATTTATCTGTTACTTCAATGACAATATATTTATCTGTTACTTCAATGACAATATATTTATCTGTTAATATATTTATCTGTTAACATATTTATCTGTTAATATATTTATCTGTTAATATATTTATCTGTTACTTAATGACAACATATTTATCTGTTACTTCAATGCATAAGTAGAAAAATAAAATAACTGCAAAATTTCAATTCATCCAAGTTCAGAAGAACTTTTCCCTTTAATTTTTATCTTGCAATATTAAAAGCAATGCCAATAAACTTTATTTCTCCTATCCCAATAGACACACGGACGTCCCAAACAGTTCGTTTAGAGGTTCACAACGGACGTCCAACTTTTTTCGTTCATTCAACGATTAATTTTGTTCAGCTTATTCTCATACCAACGCCATTTCTAGCAACTATAAAAAATAGAGTCTTAATATAAGAAATGAAGTCTTTTTTTTACCCACAAAGCCTAAATTTAATATACACGTGTTTTTGGTATTCAACACGAGTGGAAACCCTCATTAGGATATTAATAAGGTTACTTCATAAATAATTAAATCCCAGTATTGACACAAATCATTACAAAAAAATGAAAAGAGCAATTTTTTCGACAATATTAATATATAAATACAATCTAGCTAAAACATTATTTTTTGGCTCGTTTTAATATGTCGACAATGGCACCCTCGATGTTGCTTGCATCATATTTTGCACCAATTTTGTCACCAACAATAGTATCTAAAGAAATAATTTTATCACAAAATTGTCTGTCAATCATAGAGCATGTTTTAGAAAATCAAAAAAAAAAAACAATTAATTTCGAAAGCAAAGTAAAGAAATTTTGCTTTTGAATTTGATTTCCAAAAAGTCAACAAGCTAAAAGACATCCACATTAAAAATTTATATACTTGTTATAAGTTTTGGAAAATCATTCATAAAAAAAAATAAATTTATAAATAACGACCACATATATATTTGCAAATAATGAATAGGAGAAAATGAGCAACGTATTACTGTTTCACATTCTGCTATTTATTGCTAACAAAAATATTTCAATTTTATATAGGATGAAATGGCTACAAACTCCCATTCAATGCTCATCTTTCATACATTTATAGTAAGGATAATAAGAGTCATTTATAAAGAGGATAATAAGGATAATAAGAGTCGCTCCTCCCACTCCTTTCATTTGAGTGACCTTAAAAATTATTAAAATAAATTAAAAGCATGATTAAATATTGAACCAAATTTACATATAATATAGAGTCACTACATATTGTGAGCAAATTGATCACCTTTTTTTACAAGTTTTTATAAGTACTAATATATATATATAAATATATATATATATATATATATATATATACATATTATTTATTAATAATTAAACTTATATTTAACCACAGCGGTCTTGTTTGTCAGGGTTGGTGTTAAAGTTAATATATATATATATATATATATATATATATATATATATATATATATATATATATATATATATATATATATATATATATATATATATATATATATATATATATATATATATATGTATTTATGTATGTATCGTTCTAGAGCATTCTGTTGAAATGTTTTAAAAATTTAATTGTTCAAGATTTGTTAAGTTTTGAGATTTCTAGCATAAATTGTTTTAAGAATATATCATAAAACGAACTATTATTTTAATAATATGGTTCATTCTTGGAGCCACGTCTGCAAAGCCTTAACTCTTTGTTTACAAAAATAAATGTTTTATAATATATATATTTTAAATTTTCAAAATATTGAAAGCTTATTATAAATTATAGAATTTATTAGTATATTCTTACTTTTTATTTAAAAATTTATTTTTTATGTAAATATAATTTTGCGTATCTGTTCTTATTCTAATGTAATCTTTTAAAGCAATTTTTACGATTTATTTTGTAAACAAAGACTTTCATCAATAATTGCGTTTTCAATGAAATTATTAATTTTTTTTTTTTTTTAACTTTTATTTCGCTGATTAAACAATATTACAATTTTTCATATAAAATAAATTACATCGTAAACATAAAAAACCTTTATAAATAACGTTTTTAATCTTTTTTATTTTTAATATATTTTAATACGTTTTTAATCTTTTTTATTTTTAATAAATACTGTTACGGGTCATCCATAAATGATGTCAGTGTTTTTTCTCAATTTTTCGACTCCCCCTCCCCCCTTTGTCAAACTGACAATTTTTGGCAACCCCCCGTTATATATGATGTCAGTTTTTGTGTACTTTGTGTACTAAATGCTTAAAAACCATTGATTTTTTTTTCTGACTAAGTTATACATTTATATAATAGTAGATCTCATCAAATTATATTATATAATAGTCGATAAGCTTGGTGATAAGACAGAACTTGTCTACTTCTTGCCCCAGCCATGGATTTATATATTTGTATTGCATAAACTTGTAAACTTTTCTTATCGGTGAAATACATAATAATAATAATAATAATAATAATAATAATAATAATAATAATAATAATAACAATAATAATAATAATGGTATCTCATTAAATAATCAACTAAGCAAATAGTATTATATATTTTTAATATAACCTTCCAATGGGTTGTTGAAGTGATCATCGATTAAAACAATAGGTAGTGAATGCTTTCCGCGTTCTAAAAGGATATCGTGTTCTTGAGGTACAATCAAATTCGTTGCGTCAACTTCATTTTCATCTAACCATTCAGCAGTTTCCGAACTCTTCTGCAAGGCGATTGCTGCTAAAAATTCTGTCTGACGCTTGGCAGCAATACGAACAGGTTAGACCTTTTTGATTAGAGGGAGTGTAATAGCAGAAGGATGGATAGAACCGTGCTTTTTCAACATAGCTTGATAGGCAAAGTAGATATTGCACTTTTTACAGATTCTATCAGCTTGGATAGACTGAACTGATGGACAAAACGCATCATACGGCAAAATTGGAAATCCTTCAGCAGTACGAGGAAGAATACTTTCAATGTTTGATGCGATGAGCATAAAGACAGATGATGGAAACAATTCTTTTGCTCCTTCTATGACATCTACTGCTTCGAACCCGTCTCTCGTTTGGTTGACAGGGACAGGTGGCGGAAGAAATCTTGCTCTAATTATAGAGTAAAGTAAGAGCTTTTAATAGTCCAACAACAAGAACGATTTTCACATTTCACAATTTGAGTAAAATATTGACTTGTACGAAGATGATCGGCAATCCAACGTTGATCTTGTAATAAAATGCTCCTTGACTATAGCTCTGATTTGTCTGGACCAATATATTCTGCAATGGTTGAATAACCGTCAATTTGTAGATCAGACCAAATATCAGCCAAAGCCTGTCGAGCAAAACCAAAGTTCTGTTTTCCTAAATTTCATCTATTGTCCTGCCTGATTTAAAAAGATATGTTGGTTATTATAGGTTAAAAATAATATTTTTATTTTTACAAATTAACTTTTGTCAATGTAATTACCTTGAGAATCAAGATGAGTTCGGTAATGTTCGTGCGGAAGAATCACCCCAGATAATTCTTTACATAGAGGTGCCATTCGTCGCTCAGCTCTGTTGAACGCACTGCGGCCTGGAGCGTTCGTCATGATGAAAAGAGCGTCAAGATTATTTTTCAAGAAATGGTGAATCCTGATTTCAATTACTTTTTGGTATCTTAGATTTTCGTCGGGTCCTCCATCGACGCTAAACACAACGATAGGCTTAACCATATTAGTTTGAGGATCTCTGGTAATAGAGTCGAATTCTTTCATATCCAAGAGCCACTGAAAGTCTAATCCATGAGCAAAAGCGGTCGAGAATGCGTGTTTTCCTGATCCAGAATAAGTAACAGCATCTGTTTTTCCGAGACCATCTTTTTGATCGTAATTACAGCGTATACAGATGGCATAAGCTTGTGTTTAGCAGCCACGACCCAGTCGTGATCCGGGAGAGTTACCCTGTACTCCAAATGCATCAACAACGGCGCCTGTTTTTTGGCTGCTGCAATTCCAATTGGTACTCAAGACTTGTCGTCTTGGCTAATGAAAGACACTTCATCTGGCCCTAAATAGAACAAACTTCTTCCACATATTTTATAGTTGAACTGCAAAAGAGTCCGTCAACATGTTTTAAAGGAGATTCATTCTGAGGACTAATCAATCTAAAAAGGACTGTTTTGACGTGCTTTTTGCTTTCTAATGTTCCGTAACTTCTCGGAAGTAGACGAGTATAGAGGGTGCTCTTGCTGATTGCAAAATAGTTGTTAACATTTCAAGGATATTTAAAATAGTGCAAGCACTAATTAAGAGTAAAATTCTAACAAATACAATATTAACAAACATAGCTAAGCTATCATTACCCGAAAAACCTCTGACCGACGTCTTTCATCAGCGGACGAACCATGGAGACCAATATCCATAATCGTCTTCAAAAGAAGAGTTTGATCTACTTCTAATTACGGTCGACCAGGTTTCTTTCTGATTTTTAGTTTTTCTTTCACTTCTGGATGCTCCATGCAGATTTCCTCCATTCTAGCTTTTTTCAGTTCTTTAGTTTTCTTCTGTTGAGCTTGATCATACTTATTTTTGGCCAGTTCTTTACAAAGATGAGCTAGTTTCTTCTTTTTCATTTTCAAATCGTCCTCTTCAGCTTCAGCAATCAATCCACTTCTCTTTCTTGTCTTCAGTCCAGCAACTTCACAATTTAAAGCTGCAATCTCAGAATTGAGTCAATCTTGAGCCACTGTTCTTGCATTTTTTTGATTTTTCGTGGTCAACAAACTCAAAGTTAATGCACTTTGTTGATCATCAATAGCAGATCGCTCATTTGTGGGCTCAACAAACTGAGAGTAATTCTTGTCAAATTCAAGTGAAGTATACGTGGGGGCAGACTGTTTTATTTCAGAGTATTGGCCCAAAATGATAATTGCTTGCTCTTGAACTTCATTGCCTTTTCATTAAATAAATTGATTAAATACTCTTGATTCAAGATCCTTATGCACCAGTTTCTCTTCTTTTAATGAATTCCATATACTATGAACTTCTTTCTGGATATTAGCCTTTTTTTTATCGGGATGAGCATTTCCATATGAGACCATCAATAAGTTAAGTAATGCAGTTTTATCCATATTTTAATATTGATTTATTAGTATTGTTTACATCATAATCAGAATAATGATTTTGCTCATCGTTAGCGTAAGCTTTTTAAAAGAGTTTCTTCAACCCGCTGGGGAGAAATTAGCGTTTCGAATTTTCAATAGGCTTTATGCGTTTGCATTGCATCACTTTTTACAGTCAACTAGAGAGCAATTAGAGTTTCAAATTTGAAATAACGACAATTTAATTTCAAAAAATGACAAATTTATGAGTTTACTTTTATGAGTTTACTTTGAACCACACTTTATAAGCTATTTTTATTATGTAGGCCTTTTTCATGTGCCACAGCATAAAAATAACTAAAATAAAAGTCTTCTTGAATATTTTGGGGCCCCTAACATTGCGAGGCCCGGGGCTATGGCCTCCTCTAACACCAACCCTCCTTAATCCAGCACTGGAAATAAGACACGAGTATATAAATAAAAATTATATTATACTCTTTGATAAATAAAAGAACATTTGTTTTCTTATTAAACAATCGTAAGATGTTACTCTATATAAAAAATGTTGCTTAATTTTATAAACAAAATCATAAAAGAGCGATGTTTTGAAAATATTTGTTCTAAATGTAATTTATTTTGCTTAAAGTTTTTTCGCGCTATGTTCCAATTTTTTTAATTGCTAAAGAGCTCTCGAATACTGACCAAGGAAATAATATTTAGTTGCGAAAATCTGGCCAGATTATTTAGTCGTTTTGAGAACATTTCAAATAACAAAAAAAAAAAGCGCAAAAGAATATTGGATCAATGAGAGACAATTACAAAAAAAAAGAAAAAAAACTAAGAAAAGAAAATAACATATAGACTTTTACTGTCAAAGTGAGTGAACGTTAGAAGTTACTTTGCATTTTCTTGCATTTGAACTTGTTTTCAAAATATTTTCAATAATATTGAATCTCTCAAATAAACTTATTAGTTGTTTTTTTTCATATTGTCATCATTCAAAATAAAATCAACATCTCAACTTTGTTCAATGCTTTTAAGCCTATCAAGGAATTGGGCTAGCAAATCTTAAATCTGCTGAAAATTTTCTGCAGATTTAAAGCAAAGTGCATTGAAATTCCAAATAAAGAATAAAATCAAAAAAATACGGATACATTTATGTATCAAAAAGATGCATGGATGGATAAAAAAGTTATTGAAAAAATATATAAATAGTTTTTATTTTTCATGCAAATGAAAAAAAACAAAATAAAACTCAAGTTAAAGTTAAGTTAAGTCATCTCTTGAACTAAAACTCTAGCTTCACTAGTTTTTCTTAGCTTCTTAATGCATTTACATCTTTTTCGATCATCATTGCCAACAATTTTATAAGAATTAGAAGTACAAAAAATAGCTACTTTCTCTTTAACTTCCAACTTGTTCAAACCTAAATTTATTTTATGTATATATATATATATATATATATATATATATATATATATATATATATATATATATATATATATATATGTATATATATATATATATATATATATATATATATATATATATATATATATATATATATATATATATATATACACACACACACAAGAAATAATTGTCTGATAAACCTTTATTGGAGATTTCTGTTAGTTTAAAAAAATATTTTAACTATAACTAAATTAAACTAAAAACGATTTATTAGCGAAATATTTAGACAATCCAATTTAGCAGATAAACTTTTTTTTAAGGTAAACTTTTTTAAACAACGTCAATACATAAAAATTATTCGAAATTTTTAATCAAGAAAATTACTTTACATCAAAATTTTAATAATATAGAACATTTATTAGAAAAACATTACAAATATTTTCGGTTGTTTTGGTAATACTGAGATCAGTAAAACGTAATTTCCGTAGGAAACGTAAATTTTAGTTGGAATAGAAATTTGATATTAGGGGAAAGCAGGGCAACATGGGGTTCGTTTTGAAAGCTCTGAGTTATTGCAAAACTATCAGTCATGAAGCAATAATACTTCTCAGTATGTTTATGTTATTAAAATGATTCATTGCCTGCATGAATTTTCAGTTTGAAAATATAACAATTTGAAACAAATGTTAAAATAAAAAATTGATAAATATGTCATATGGTCACGTGACTGGGAAAGATGACTAGTTATGCAATTTCTGCCTCCATTTTTATAAAATTTTAAAAACTACCAACAACTTTAACCAAAGTAACACAAAATAAACACACGTTGCAATAAACTACTTCTAAAGAAGTTACACCTGAAAGACACCATCCATTGAGAAACCAAGGAATTTTTTTAAAGCCCAAAAAGTAAACGGGTATAAATGGGTATAAAATGGGTATAAAATGGGTATAAAATGGGTATAAAATGGGTATAAATTGGGTATAAAATGGGTATAAAATTGCGTTAATAATATTAAAAAAAACCATTTGGTGTTTTAAAATGCAAGATGCAAATACAGTTGCGTTTTTACCTAAATTTAAGATTTTGTGTTGAGTTGTTACATGAAAACCCATCTTGCCCCATTCGCCATGTTGCCCCGTTTTCCCCTATTCGGGTTTTAAAGTAAATTTAGATTTCGGAATTTTGAATACAACTTTTTGCAAAACTTTAACAATTTAAAATTTTTAATAAAGAGTTAATAAAGAATTTTTGGGTTATTTGAACTGTTAAATGAATAAGTTGGTGTTAACTTTCTCGAACGTCACTAAATGTTTGACGTCACTAAAGCTTTTTAAAAACTTATGAAAGCCATTTCTATTCAAAAACAAATATTTTTTGAGAAAGTTTGATTAAAATTAATAAAATGGCAATAACTTTCTTGAACGTCACTAAATTATTATTATAGTTATTATTATTATTACATTTGTTAAACACACAATATATAATACAAGAAAGGTAAATAAATTTACATTAAAGATAAACGTAATACAAACCTTTTAGAATTTTTTCTTCTAGAATATCTTAAAGACTGTTCTGAGTTCCTTTGAGTTCCTGTACTCAATTGCATATTTTAAAATTTAAAAACGTTTTTCAGGAACTATTTTTTTAAAGACAAAAATTTTACTATACCTTTTTGCTTTGCATTATTTTGGCAAGATCTAGCCAAAATAATGCAAAAAAATATATTAAAATTTTTGTCTTTAGTTTATCTAGATTTAGTTCATGACTTATTCGCGAAACTTTGACACCATCAAAAAAATGGTGTGGAGCTGTTTGGTTTTTCAACTATGACTCAGCAATATCAAATGTTATTTTATTTTTAAACAGGCGAATAAACAAGTTCAGCTAGTTTTGCTGTAAGATTATTAATATATTCTGGATAGAAAATAAAAGATGGATATAATTTTTACTATGGTTTGAAACGTTTAGAAGTAACTTTAGTGCATTCCTTCTAACTATATCAAATTTTTTTATTAATACTTCTTTGTATTCGCAAAGTTTAAGACCTTACGTTAGTGTTGGAACAGCTTTTATATAATTTTAAAAAATATATATAAGTTTCTATATAATTGGACAATAGAGCTTGGATGATCAAAACAATTTCCAGATTTAACAGGAGTTTTGATTACTGTCCTAAAATTTAATATCTTATGATTAAGCTTTAAAAAATTAAGTGAAAAAAAAGGTGAACTATCGTTATACCGTATAAACTATCATTATCCCTTATGAAGCTTAAATGACTAAGTTTATCATTCTAAATAAACTATCATTTTCCAATATAAACTATTATTGTCCCATATAATGTTCTTTGAATGTTCTGATGAGATTCTGAAGGCGTCTTTAGACTTGTTTAATTTTAGGTGAAAAATATCCACTTTTGCATTTTTATCTGATATCACACATACCTCGTCAAATTTTGTACACGGTGAAACTTGAAAATTTGCAGAGGTATATAAGTTTGCTTTAGTGTTTAGGCGATTTTTAAAAACTGTTGGAAAATTCTTTTGTGATTAAGTCTTTTTTATTATTTATAATGTACAATTGCGTCGTTCTTAATTTTTTTCAAAGTATTCTAAAGATTTTTTGGATCTTTTTTTTAATTTTTTAATTTTCAAGTACTTTATGTAAAAATATAATTTTTAGCATTTATGACAGCATTTCAGAAACTTTTTCGTGCCATTCGGTAGCGATTAAAAATTACGACGGTTTGTTTTTGGATAAGAATTGGCCTCAGATGCAGATTTTGTTACAGTATAAATTTCGAAAAGTTCTACATCATAATTGTTGTTTGTAATGTTGTGGCATTTAGTATGTATTATTATATAACTGAAGATCATTATAAAAGTGTAAAAAATTAGTGTTTTTCTATGCATAGTTTGAAATGCTGTAATCGTCTGTTATTATAACAGACAACTGTAATTATAACAGACAAAATATGAGAGATCATTTACCAGTATCGATTGAAATTGGAATTAATTGAAAATATCCTCAAAAGTTATATATTTTTTTTATACAAAATTTTTTTTTGAGAAGATTAGTTCCAATCAATTCTGGTAAATGATCACTCATATTTTGAGGTAATAAAGGAATTGCAAAACAATTAGAATACAAAAGAAACGTTTACCTTTAGAAAGCTATGTGATCTATGTAAAATGGTAATATGTTGTCTTAGGACCAGAGCTAAGACCAGAGAGAAGAACATTCGACTTTATAAACTTTGACAAAGGCACGGTGAAGTTATTGTTAGTTGAACTAGCTCTCTTTAATAAATAAATTATTTTGTAAGGAAAAGATAAAAAGTCATTAAATATAATGACTACGCTAACAACCTAGTTTTTCTAAATAATTCCAGTTACTATATCCAACTGGCTTTTGTGTTCATCTAGCAATGTATGATTATTATGCGATGATGAGAGCTAAATGCCAATAATCATAAGGTTAGTTTAGCCTGGCAGAAGAGAGAAGAGTGATTTTTTTTAAAGATGTTTTTTATTATGAAATGTTCTTGATTCGATAACCAGTGTTCGCATATAAAGGTTTTGTCATTAGAAACAATCAACGACTTAAATTGTTTGACGTCCCTAAAGGTTTTTAAAAACTTGTAAAAAGTCATTTTTCTATAAACACCAATAACCTAGTACAAATATTTTTTGTGAAAAACTTTTTGTATTCTGAAGTACTTTATTATTATCCTACAACAAACACACAATACTTTTTTAAAGTTCTTTGTGCATTAGGTATGTACGTGGATTCCAGCTGGAGTTTGTAACTTTTAGTTCATTCCGGTTACGGACGGAATTACAATATTTCAGGCCGGAATGCCAGAATTTATTTTTGACATTTATTTTTTAAGACACGTGAAACAGACTAAATTGAATACAGTGTAATACAGTGTAAATTGAATCAAAAAATCGTTGTCCTTTAAGGCAATAAAGAACTATAGGTAAACCTAGGTAAAAAATAAAAATTTCTAAACGAACATAACTTTAATTCTAATTATCACATGTGCATGGATTTCCAGAGGTTTAGGAATATTGTGGTTCAAAAAAAGTTGCTCTCCAGTTTTGGTCAACAAACTAGCTCTTTCATCAGAAAGGTTACTTACCTTTGAGAATGGTCTCATTTGAAATTTTACTTAATTTTTAAATAGTCAAAAGGTATTTGATGCTTATCACAGTAAATATTCAAATTTTAAGCTAAATGGGAAAATAGAAATAAATCAATAATTTTAAATATAAATATTATGCTTGTTAAAACTTTTAATTCATAAAATTATAAAATCAAATAAAAACAAGATGATAGATTTAAATGAAACAAGAACCAAATTAATGAACTAGATTATATATAGTATAGGTAATAAACAGGTTTGTGGAGCCGACCCAGAGCTGGAACCAAAGCCGGGGAGCCGCTGTTTTATGAGGGAGCCGGAAATCCAAAATTAAGTGGCTTTCTCCACTCGCTTTTTTTTTAAAGGAATAGAAAGTATGTTGTTGGTTTTTACAGTAGACAAATATTATTCACTTATTGTTTAGCTAATTTTTTGCATAAATTATTTATTGAATATTTATTTTTATTTCTTTTATTAACAGTTACAACCTTGCCAAATTGTAATACAAATATATACACTAAGAATTTTTTATTCAACAAAATACTATCCTTCGATCACCAAAAAGTGCGTCTTGTCCAAAGGTTAGTTTCTTAGATTGTTTCAAAATACTGGTTTTAAGTCATAATAAACAAAGTAGATAAAATAACATTATTGCAAACATATTGAGACACAAATTTATTATCATTATTGCATTATTGCAAACATATTAAAACATACTAAATATTATACAAAAATTTTGACCATATAAAGTTTAAACAAAGTAATTTTAAAGCGCAAGTTAAAATACTTATGGATGCAAAATGAGTTAAAAGAGACATCGAGCACTTCATCATAATACTGTTCAAGAGCAAGAAAAAAAAAAACGCACAAAAAAAAAACTTTAAAATTTTTTGATGTTACTGTGTCTAAAAATGGAGACTCAATGTCGCTTAGAGTACAGAAAAAACAAGCGATGCTTGACGATTTTTTTAACAAAGTTACCATCACATTATTGGTGAGGAAAAATAGATTTTGACCAGTGATTTGCCATTAAGGTAAACCGTGAAAGTACTTGTTACAAAATTAAAACTTTTGCGGAATAAAAGATTTTAAAAGTGATTTAAATGGAAAATTGATTTTTTCGAATACCAAAATGGTAGGTACTTTGATGAAATTTTCAGAAATATGAACACCATTTATCTTCAAAGTTGTGGTGCCCACACACGTCAACTTGCTTTAACCGATGTAATGAAAGACTCTGAGATCAAAGCAATACGTAAACGTACGCGCAAGGTTGCAAATGCTTGAGAAAAGTATCCTTAAAAATCCTGCTTTTGTGACATAAAAGTTTCAGTACGAGGATCTCACACCTGAACATTATGTCTATGTTTGGGAACTGGTAAAAAAACAGTTGATTGAGGGCAATTTTAAGAAGTCTGTCTCCGCCTAATTCATAAAGTATCTATGAAAACTAAGAAGGCAATACTAATGAGAAGTTTTTTTGGAGAAGCGGTATTTGCAGGCTTGCACTTTTCAATGTCTTTTTAACAAAGCGCAACAGGTATTTTATTTCATATATTACAAGTAAAAATGCCTTTAAATATTTATACTTTAGAGCTTTATTAAATGCATAATAAATATAGAACTATTATTTCTAATCTTTATAAAATCTTAAGTAGTTGCTGAAGACACTCTGTGGTTGGTTCGCAAAAAGATAATACCTCAATATAGAAGACTTGTCTCCGAAAAAAAATTTTTCAATAGAATGGAGCTGGCAAGAAAACAAAAAAAACCAGCATTCAATTTAAAATGCTATTAAATAAGTAGGTATAGAGGTGCAAGCATTTAGAGATGCACTTTAAAGTCTTTCCAAATTCGTACACATCTATTTGAATAAAAAGGATATCTTTGCATGTAAAAAAGCTCTTTCTGACGCCAGACCAAAGAAGCCGGTGACATTAAGTCTCATTGATGATTTAGCATTTTTATGGAGAGACGACGAATACATTTGATTGCTATGAAATTTAGTTTTGGATTAATAATATATTGAAATAAATGTATATTTATCCTAATATTTTTTTTATTTTTTAATGTAGTATGAGGTTGTAGAGAACCGGTACTAATACATTCACCTTATAAACATGAATATTGTTTAAATAGTAATTGCTGCAATTGGTTTGGATTTAAGTTGACAAATGTGATCAAAAATAAATGTTCTAAAATTTATAATTTTTTTTCATAAAGTCCGGGAACTGAAGCCGAACTGGACATATCTTATGAGACGGAGCCAAACCGTAAAAAATGTTCCATTGCTCCAAAAGGCTCCACAGGCATAGTTATAATTATATATATATATAAAGACTAAATTTATGAATATATATTTAATCTTTAAGGTAAAAAGTAACAAAAACATAATTTTTGTTCCGACCGAAATTTTATTATAAATTCCGGCAAATCCGGTTCTGGCCGAAATTTGAAATTACATCCCTACTCTGCATCTTTATATCAATCACTGTTATTTTCTGAATCCCTTGAGCATCAACAATTTATATAGTTTAACTAAATATCAATTAATAGACTTAGATGAGACGTTTAACTCATTGTTTCTAAGCTAAGATTTAGTAATAAAAGTTTACTGAAAGAAATTATCATAGCAAAAATGCCGTTTATATGTTGGTTTTTTTTATAAAATGATTATTATTACAGCTATTGGCAGTGTCTTTGATCTATAACAATGCGTTAATCGTCCATTTATTTATACGTCCTTGCTTTAACAAATAATGCGTAGTTGTTTTCTTACTTTACTTGATAATAAACGTATTAATTAACATATTTGTTTTTTATAATAAAAAACTTAAATAACAAAATTATTTAATTGGTTATAAATGTATTGGCATTTACAACAAAGTCTAGTTTTCGTATTATCATTAAAGTTTCGCGTCTTCTTGTATTAGTAATTTTAAATTTTGGAGAGTTAACTTTGCTTATATATTTATATGTTGCTGACAATTCCTATATTTAAGAATTTTACATACGCATATAGTTATATGCATATTTTTATAATTTAATAAAACAGCAATATTCAGTATTTTTTATTACTTTTACTTTTTTTTATAACCGAAATATATGAAAACAACATTTTTTAATCGTACGGGAAAAAGGCTTAGAGAAAAAATAGACAACTGTTAGCCTCCTCCTCCCCTCCTCCCACTTCAAAACCCGTGTCATCGGCTGTGGAAACGGCTGGGGAATTTATATTTTGGGATTTTTTTGTTTGTTTATTTAACAATATTTTCTGCTGAAAATGTCGTTGGTACATAATATATGAAGAACACGGAAGCTCGAAGAGGATTGTAAGATCCTGTCACCGACAACCGTTTAACAATACAAAAATAATAAGCCAATTATTTCAAAAAAATATAAAATGTAAAGTAAATACCGTTCAAGAAAACCTTTATAAAAATAAGATAAGGTATCTTAATTATCAAACACCGTTTAACAAAACAACAAAAAATAAAATCAAATATTTTCAATTACATTAAGATAACACTTATAAAAGAGAAACGAGATCAGAAGAACTCGAAAATATTATCTATTAAGATATAACTTGTTCAGTTTGTTTTAAAAAGTAGAAAAATTCCGACTTTGGGAAAAATCGAAATTTTTTAAAACTATTTTGTTCCACAAAAAAGCTCCGCGACAAGATATAAGAGACCTTCCAAAATTTGTATGCGAATAATGTTGATAAATAAAATTGTCATTTCTTTGATCATATTTGTTTTTGGGTTTTATTGCATATAAATTTTGAAATGATATAGGAGTTAAGTTTATCTTACTTTTAAATATAAAGCGAAGAATGTTAAAAACATTTAATTGGTATATATTAAGAATACTTATTTTGAATAAAAGTGGTTTTGCATGAGTAAAACGATCTTTAAAATTTATTAGTCGTGCTAGACGCTTCTGTTGCCGATAAAGAGGATCTAATTGACTTTTTTTAGCACTGCCCCATGCGATATTTGAATAATTTAGATGGCATTGAATAAGTGAGTAATAAAGTTGAATTAATGCGTGTCTATTTAAAAAACTTCTCGCTTTATATAATACTCCAATATTTTTTGAAACTTTGTTGCGCAAGGTTTCAATATTATTTTTCCACGTAAGGTTTTCATCAGAAAGAACACCAAGAAAAACTTTTAATTTAATTATTTTTATACTATAAGTTTTATTTAAATATTTTCTACATATATATTATTGAGGCATATCATTTGGCAAAAGATATTTTTTGGATTTTGGGTGAAATAGATTCCATTTATTTTTTTTGTTAATTGATAACTTACTTGACTTAAATCATTTTGAAACTTTAATTAGGTCTATGTTCATGTTATTAAATAGTGTTATGATATTATTCTGGACTTTTTGTCAAGAATAATATCATAAAATTTTGTATCATCAGTAAATATTACTGTTTTTAAATTTGAGGTATTATAAAGATCATTAATATAAATGAGAAAAAGAAGTGGTCCTAGTATAGACCCTTGGGGAACACCACATGTTATATCTAGTAAATTTGTAGTAGAGGATGCATCAATTTGCACATACTGTTTACGATCGCTTAAATAGCTCTTGAGTAATTTTAGAAAATTACCACAGATTTCATAATTTTTTAGTTTTTTAATTAGAATCTCATGATCTATCGTATTGAAGGCTTTTGATAGTTCTATAACCACTGCAAGAGTAAATTATGATATTTCAAACAAATCTGCAATATTTCTAGTCAAATGAAGCACTGCGTATTCAGTGGAATTTTTTTTTTAAACCCATATTGGGTTGTATTTAGTACTATTATGGTTGTATTTAGTGTATTTAGAAAAATTATCATAAATTTTATTGTAAAGAATCCTTTCAAAAATCTTTGAAAAACCAGAATGTACAGAAATTAGACGTTAACACTACCAGACATTTTTTCGTTTTTCACTTAAAACTAATAATATTCTTTGGATGGCCCTGAAGACCAAATGCATAGCCAAATTTGTCAGGGTCAAACCATTTTTTGGTAAACAAGAGGTACTGGTTTTCCCATTTTTGTAATAAAACTAAGCAATGTTGTTAGGGTATATGAGTGTATAATTGACAAAAGACAAACTAAACAGGATTGTAAGTCAGCCAGCAGAAGTCAGCCATCATTCTCTCATCGGCACGCCCCTGGTAGCGATGCTCAATAATTGAACTCGTTTGGTGGAAATATTTTCCATGCTAGTCTGTAATGTTTCTCTCAAAATGTTTGAGGAAAAAGTTCAAATGGCTATGCAAAAAGTGAATCTTTGGGAACATGTGCACATTCATTTCTTTGAAGGCTGATAACAATTCTGAGATGATGTCTTTATAGCCGTCCGACCGGTGCTTGCCTGAATAAATGAGAGCAAAGAAGAAATTCTTTGATAGAATACAAATAATATGTTCTTAATTCCTAAAACTTTCAGGTACTTACCCAGAAAGTTTTCCACACAGTCTTTCAAAGCCTTCTATGCTCTGAGCTCAATCGGGGACAAGGAATCAGTAAACTGTTGGTTTTTTAAAAGTTTTTGAGTGACTGGTCCAACGAATACTCCTTCCTCAACTTTTGCAAGTGACAGTTTTGGAAAGGTCTCCTTTATGATTTTCATCGGTTTGCCGTCAGAGTGTAATGCCATAACAAAGTTCTTAAACAGGCCAAACTTTATGTGCAATGCAGGTATAATAACTTTGTCAGACTGAACAAGTGGCTCATAGCGAGTATTGTGAACACCAAACAAGGTCGCATTGCCTCGTGCTGGCTACTCATTTCTGATGTAATGCTCATGTTTAGCGCGGCTATCCTACAAACATATGAAGTATGTGTATTTCACGTAACCTTCTTGCATACCTGTCAGCAGACCTACAACTTTCAGATCCGAGCAAACTCTCCACTGAAATGTGTCATAACGAACAAGCTGCAAAATAGATTTTATAGTTTCATAAGATTCTTTTGCTGTAATTGAGTAAGCAATCGAGATAGTTAGATATGCGTTCTCATTATGTAAAAGGACCGCATTTACACTTCTTGTGCTACCATCGATGAACAACCACCAGTCATTCTCCACTTGTGTATAGATACCCGTCTTCATCAACAAACCAGGAATATCACAACAAAATACTAAGTTATTGTCTTCACTTCTCTTAAAAAATGGCATGTAAAAAAATCTCTTAAAAAATGGCATGTCTCTTGTTTTATAAACATACGTTCTCGTTTCCTTCGCAAAAACACCAAATTCGCTTAACATTGAACCAGCCAAACACGCATCCTGTTTGGATAGGCTAAGTCTCCTAACAAACAAGTCTAGCTGTCTCTGGCTGACAGACTTCGGCTCGTCGTTAGGCAGCCAATCATCATCTTCATCGCTCTTCTTCATGTTCGGCATATCATCATCATCACTCAAAACAACATTGAGAAGATCAGAAGAAAACACAGGAGGTTCTTATCCCTCATCATATGCTCTCGGTCTTATCGCTGATGGTAAGTCAGGGTAATTTATGCTATTAGCTGTCCTTCTGGTAAATTACGCTGTGTGTGAAACAAAAATAACAATCAGCAACATGATCTTTTTGGTCGCGCCACGACATAGGTGTGAAAAAAGGCATTCTCTTCAATTTACCCTTAGACCACAGGGACAGGTAAGCCAGACACTTAACACAGATCTTATAGGGGGCAAAAACCTTGTCCTTATCCCCTAATTTATCTTGAAATAAGCATAATACAGGGACTTAACTTGTGGTGTAATGGAACGCTTATCTTCTTTAAACATAAACCTCCCGCAAATGTAACAGAACTTGTTAGGATCGTTATACCACTTCCGTTTCTGAGACATTCCAAATAATATGGAAAAGCAAAAATAAATATAAAACAGTAAGAATTATAGTTCATCAAAACTGAAACTTAATATTTGATCACATGAATTAAACGGTGGGTGAAGAATTAGATAAAATCGCTAAAAATAAATTGGTTCATTACAACACTTAGAATTATCACCATTTTCACAAATTTGTTTTTCAGCTCAAGTAATAATAATCTTAAGTGATAATAATAATGTTAATGATAATACATGATAAATACTTTAATATCAAGTCAAATAAATGTATTTGTCCTATACATTCATTAGAGTAAAAGCATCATAGAAATTATAACCATCGACTTCTCTTAGTATAAATTATATGAAAAATGGAGAAATAAAAATTTCCATTTTACAAAAAAATGGTTCGACCTAGACTATCAAAACTATACTTTTTCTTTCATAATTCATAAAGTACTGAATGTTTTCGTTACAGTTTCTCTTGTATAAAAATTCATGCCTGGTAGTGGTAGTTGTATTTAGTATTTTGCTTTTAGAAAAATGATCATATTTTATTGTAAAGGATCTTTTTAAAAATCTTTGAAAAACCAGAATGTACAGAAATTGGACGTTAATTAGTTATATTTGATAATTCCCCCACTTTAAATGATGAAGTCTGTTGATGCTGAAATTATTTCTGTATAGTCAAAAATTTCAGATAATTTACTCATAAATTTTTTAGATAATATATTTTCAAAAGTTACATTCAAAAGTTTCAGATATTATAATGCATAAATAAAAAAAGAAGTTAGGAAATATACAAACTAGAAAAAAGTGTTGCTTAGTTATTAGTTGAGTAGTTAATTCACGTCATAGCAATTCACAGCAGAATAATCTTTTTAGAATGTAGTCAAAAAATAAAGGCGATAACAACTTAGACCTAATCTAGTAGCTAATAAACATTTAGTTTATAATGATTTTAAATTCAATCAGAAAACCAGGAAAAAAAATGTTTATTGAAAAAAAAGATTTCATTTTCATCTTTATTTTGCGAGCTCAAAGAAGATTAAAAAAATCTCAGATTTGCAATTATAGAAAAATAAAAAAAGACAAAAAGCTTTAAAAAGGTAAATTGAGCCATGATACCAATATTTTTTTTTTTAATAGTTTAGACGGATTTAAAAAACTTTCGGCAATAAAAACTTTGACAAAAAATAAATATGACAGAAAACTAAAAGCTTAAATTTAAAATCTGGTAAATGTGAGCTTGTAAATGTAAGTGAAAACTTTCTAAATCTATACGCGAATCGAAAATTTAACAAATTTAAGATTTTAGAAGGGGCAAGCAATAATAATGATGCTTTGAATTGTTTTGAAAATATCTAATACATAATTTTACAAAAATTATTATATGAAAACTTTATTGGGTTTATGTCTTAATGAGTTTATGGACTTATGAAAACTTTTTTATATTCAAATTAAAAAAACACGTGTAAGTTTCATGCTTACATATTTTTTATTAAATATTAAAAATTAACTAATTTAAATATTAGTACGTAGATTATTGTTCATATAATTATCAACAAAAGTATATTTATAAATCTATTTGTAAAATAATGATATCTTTTATAAAGTTTGTTGCAACATTGTCGTTGTCTTAAATTTTTAGCTTTGGGGATCAACATTTCATTTTAAATCATTTTCAATTAGCGATGTTTCATCAATCGATTTTCTAGATGTCAATAATCGTGATGCTGTTGTTAAAATAACTGTGAATAATAATACTAATAAAGTTGCAGAGTTTTGCAAAAAATACACATCAGCCAATGTACTTCAAGTTATTTACTCTCTAGGTATAAAAATTTGGTAAAATTAATTATTGTATTTATTGTTATTACTTTTGTCGTTATTATTTTTGTCATTATTATAACTATATTATTATTGTATATATTGGGTCTATTATTAGCGTTATTTTTATTTCCAGGAGAGTCATCTTTTCAAATAATATCTAATTTAATTTATGATGTTGATATCGTTTGTATTTACCCTTCAATATCGAAAGAGTTTTCTGGTAAAATCACTCATTTAGATTATGATGTAAAGCGATATACAGTAGTTTTAAAATGCCAATCAAATAAAGAATCAATAACGTTGGAAGTCTCATCATTTTTGAGCAATTACGAAAGATTTGAAAAAACTATATTTAATACACAAGGAGATTACAAAATTGTTCAATCAAAACTGAAAGATGAAATTGACTGTTTCCCAATGTTATTCTCGAGTTCAAGTCTTCACGAGTTTTCAAATCATATTTGTGAATACACACAAAATTTATTAAAAGCGAATGA
The DNA here is from genome assembly GCF_038396675.1 of Hydra vulgaris. Lineage (NCBI taxonomy): Eukaryota > Metazoa > Cnidaria > Hydrozoa > Anthoathecata > Hydridae > Hydra > Hydra vulgaris. Next base: position 54,569,158 of record NC_088922.1, on the reverse strand, counting down.
TAGTAATCTTTTATCTTGGAAAGTTATACATTCAAAAGATCCTCCATTATCTGTTATAGAAATTCGCGATAATTTTGGAAACATAATTTCCACTTCTCACTCCGTTGATTGCTCATCAATTCCCACTGAAAAACAAGTTTCAAATTTGAATAAATGTTTTACTTTAGATCCTCGTTTTGAAAGAGCAATGTTAATAAGGGGAACTAGAGGCGACTGGGGTTTAATAAAAGCTTGTTGGAAAGATTTTAAATACTCAAAATCCGTTGTTTATGCAAAACGTGGAAAGCTAGATGTTCAATTGTTTATGTTAAACGGAGTAGAATCGACATTTGTAAATGTGGAGTCGAGTACTTTAGGTACAGAGTTCATAATAAATAATTCGATTACTGTAAATTTGAACTTGGGATTTATTTCTTTAACTAAAGATTTAAAAGATGTACCACAATGTTTATGCGTTGGTTTATCTATAGCTGTCTTATTTGTTCTCTGCCAACCCAGACCAGCGCCACAAAATGGTATTTATAATGATTCTCCATCAAGTTTAAACTTAAATTCTATGTACATGTTACGTGGAGCAGGTTTATATTCTAAATTGCTTCCCAGAGCTTATCACCGAGTTTGTAAGGGCACAAATTTTTTCCAATACTCCAGCATGGAATTGATAACCGGTACCATTTTGGCAACAGAATGGATTAAAGATGCTGGGCTTTGTGGAGGATGTGGAGGTGGTGGTTGTGGAGCTGGTGGTTGTGGAGGTGGTGGATGTGGAGGCGGGTGTGGAGGTGGATGTGGAGGTGGATGCGGTGGTGGATGAGGAGGTTGATGTTGAGGTTGTTATTAAGGCTCACGTTGGAAATAATGCTGTATTATATGTAAAATATTTTTTTAATAACGGTAATTTTTTTAATTTTATATAATTTTGTATTATTTGAAACAAAAATAGACATCCCAGTGTCCATGCATCGTCTGTGAGACGTCTGGACGTCCGTGAGACGTCTGAAGCATGTCCCCCAGACAACGCGTTCTCACTTGGATGTTTTAAATATATATGTATATATATATATATATATATATATATATATATATATATATATATATATATATATATATATATATATATATATTCAAGATATGTTAAATATATATGCTTAATGATATATTTATTTGAACTTCGCATATGTAGTGTGTTTTCAAAACATTTTATATTTAGTATATTAGTTTTATAATTTCTGTCAAATTCAAGTCAGTAATTGCTGTTGTTAACAAATCATGTTAATCAAGTGACTTTATGATTAAATAAATTAACGCAATCAATGTAGTTTTTTTCAAAGCGGTTACAAGTTTCGTGTTTTTCATATAACGGGTTGAGATGAGAGTAAGAAACTTTTGAAATGCAATTAAATAATTTAAATAAATTTAAATAATATATCCGCGAAAAAAGTTTACAAAACGGTTCTTTGCTGCAACAAATTTAAAATTATATGAGTTTTTGAATATAATAATGTTAACATTCTTTAACACATTCTTTTAAATATTATATGAAATATAAAACGAAAATTTAAAAAAATTTAAAGTAAGTGGAAAAATTTGTGTAATGTCACTACCGATTACAAAAGATTATATGAAACAATCAAAAATCAAACAAAAACTATAAATAAATTATTTAAAAAAGGAAACGGAAGAAAGAAAAACTGTCTGTGAAATGGCATTTGATGCTTTTATTTGAAGACAAGCAATATTCTCTTAGTCGTTGTTGCAAGCACGCAGAGTGCTTTTCTTAGCTAAGTTTGAAATTTTTGAGTCTTAAATAAATAAGAAAAATCGTTTTTAAAATATTTAAAAAAATTAGTCCAAATATTTACCCTTGAGGCACACCAAAACCCATTCTGAAATTGAAGATCCTAATCTTTTACTGTTTTTGAGCAGAAAGGCAAGATAATAAATTTTGAAACTTTTATTAGGAAAACCATTAGCTTCTAACACGGAAATAAGCAATTTATGAAGATTTAAATTTTATGCTTCAAATTTATAAGTATAGACTCAGACCATATTTATCAAAACGTTTCTGTCAGGTTTTATAAAATTTTCTTTTTATAAAACCTGACAGAAATGCGTTTATGCAAATTATGCGTTTTTTCATAAATAACCATTTCAAACACTTTTAAGAAAGCTGGTAAAATACATATTAGACGACTATTAGATGGAAGTGCATTAAAGCAGGAAAATCACCTTTTTCCTTATTCATGTTGTTATCTGGCCAGAGATGATATTATGTCTCTTGGTGGTAAGCCAGAACTCTGACCACTGTGTCACACTCAAAAACTCTAGTGATACCATCAGAAGTAATTAAAAAAATCAAGCTTACAAAAGTTATTTTCAAGTAGTTTAGAATGCATGGTAAAACTGATATAGATCTATAATTATAATTATAGACCTATATCAGTTTTACCAGACTTTCCCAAATCACTAGAACGCGTCATGTATAATAGACTTCACAGTTAATTGACTGAAAACACTTGTTGATACGATACAGTAGTCTCTCGCTTAATTGCGCAAATTGAAACAGGCACTGCGGTGCGCAATTAACTAGGAGTGCGCAAATAAGAAAAAGATAAGAAAAAATTTAGCAAACTAAATTATTAACTATATAAACAAATCTTTATTAAGAAATATATTATGCATGACGGAAAAAGTCATGAATTGTAGGCTGATATGCATTATGCAGCTTTTCTCGATTAGTTTTTATAATTACTGACCGTATGTTTGATGATAGTTGTTCGTAGCTATTTATTAATTTATCGTTCTCGTCTTTTGAAATTGCTTTAGCAATAAAAATTATTATTTTTAAAATTGCTTTAGCAATTCGAATTATTTATTTATTTATATTCTGATAAAATCATTATCTTAAAATATATGTGAAAAAAACCAGTTTTTAACTTAACACGGGAAAATAATAGTTAGGTTTTCTGATCTAATTACACTTTCAACAAAAAAAGTAAAAAAAAAAACTCAGTAAAAAATTGAAACACAAATATTTTTGGCCTAAACGCGCAACTAACTGGGATGCGCAACTAATTGGGTGCGCAATTACGCGAGAGACCTCTGTAAGCAGTTAGAAAAACTATTCAACCGACCATGCTATATTTTAGCTAGTAGCTCGTAGATCTTATGCTTTTAGTAATGATTGCTTTACGTTAGAAGTTTTAATTCGTCTTTCAAGAGCTTTTGACACCGTATATCACAACATCCTTCTTAAAAAATTGAAGTGAATGAAATAAAAATATTAACTTACTTTAGTTTGAAGATAATTCATCATACAGAAAACAATAAATTCACTATAAAACAACAAAAACAACAAAAACAAAAAAAATTGTAATCTGCTAAGTTTACTAAGTCTCGATCTTAAGACCGTAATCATTTTTGCTTTAGATTCAAAATCAAATTTATTAAATTCAATCTTATTTGTGAATGATTCCAATCTTATTCTCATTAAGACACTTTTTGACATAGTTAACAAAGAATTACATAAAATAAACGAATTGATCATGTGCAACAAACTCTCTTTGAATTTCAAAAATCTAAATTCATCCTTTTTTATAAACCAAACAAAAATGAAAATACTCCTCTTAAAATACCTGATCTAAAAATAAACTATACTAATATAAATGAGAAATTTTCATAAACTATCTAGGTGTAACTTCGGATAAAAAGCTGTCGTGGAAGCTTCATATAATCACTTTTAAAAATAAGCTTTCAGGACACATTTCATTGATTTATAAAGCAAAACCTTAGCTAAATATTATTTTCTTAAAATATTTTTATTTTTCATTAATAAATAGTCATAACTTAGCCTGTAGAAATTATTTTATAGTTAGTAAAAAAGAGTCTTGCGATTCTGTCTTATGCAAACTCGGAGCGTTGAACGTATAAAAAACTAACATTCATCTTTTTTTACAATTAATGTACAAAAATAAATATGGTCTCTACCCAAATTTCAATTCTACTTTAGCAAAATAAGCCATAAATTCTAGATTCTTATATAACAATATTTTCATGACAAAATTTCCATTATAGCTAAATTTATACTCGGTCCAACACCGCGGATCTTATTTGTGAACATTTTCCCCCCAGATTGTTACTAACAAAAATACTACACTTAAACAATTCAAATTCTTTTTTTGTAGTTTGTTTTTTTTCACTGTTTTATTATATATATATATATATATATATATATATATATATATATATATATATATATATTATATATATATATATATATATATATATATATATATATATATATATATATATATATATACATATACATATATATATATATATATATATATATATATTATATATATATATATATATATATATATATATATATATATATATATATATATATATATATGTATATGTATATATATATATATATATATATATATATATTATATATATATATATATATATATATATATATATATATATATATATATATATATATATATATATATATATATATATATATATATGTATATGTATATATATATATATATATATATATATATATATATATATATATATATATATATATTTTTGTAGTTATTAAGATGCTCCCAGAAGTTCTTACAGTCTTATCACAGACCACCGCAAAAGAGCCTTTAACTAAGAAGTTCACGCCTTCATCTTTAACAATAACGCTTATTGAGCTGAAACATCGAATCTCGGACATTTGGGTTATGAGCCAGAATTCTAACCACTGCGCCAAGAATGCTCATTTATCAATTTGAACCAAGACGTTTTTTATTATCTGTTAACTGAATTTTTTTTTCTTTTATTATAAAATAATGTAGACTAGGGGAATTTATTCTTTTATCTTCTTTCACTTTTATTTGTTTTAAATTTATTTTTCAAAAAAAATTGATATCTTAAGATGGCTCAGCAATGAAAAATAAAACTTCCATAAATTTCATTATTTCTAATTAAATACGACATTAGAGTAAACATGAGTAAAAAAAAGCTTTTATTTTATAACAATTTTTTCCGAAAATTCCAAAATATGTAAAAAAGGTTGCGAAATGATTTATTTTGAACCTAATTTTGAAAAATCGATAGTTAAAAACTTATAATCACTAAAGACTAAAGCTTAATATTTGGAAAAATATGACAAAAAAGGTTTCAAAATGAGATATTTTGAACCTAATTTTAAAAGATGATACTTAAAAAAAAAAAAAACCACAAAAGACTTAAAGAAAGATAAAACCACTAAAGACTAAAGCTTAACATTTAGTAAAATGTTTTACATGCATAAATGAAAGGCCTGAACGAAAAACATTGCCAAATTTCGTGGTAAAATTTGTAACTTTTGACTTTTTTTGGAAAAACATCAAAATTTGAAGGGTCGGCGAATAAAATGTGACAAAAAAAAGTATCAATAACTCACAAAGTATTTTAATTTTGACAACATTTTTGCTTCAGGCCCTAAAAACTTCTAGATGAGTAGGGTTTACAATTTTTTAATTGTTATTCTTGATCTTGCCAACATTTATTGTTATTATTATTTATTCATATGGTTTTTAATTGCAATCTTCTACTTTTTATTCTAAAGTGTCTTTTTTGTTCATATTTTTAATGCGTTTTTGATGTTTATAAAATTAGGACACGGTGGTTTTTACACCATTCTCAATATTGAGGTGACTCATTATTCTCTCAACACCAACATTAAAATTCAACACAGCTGAGTTCACTCCCAACTTTGATAAAGCTTTGTGAATAAAATATTTTTTTGGGCATCTGAACCAAATAATTTTGTTGAGACCCTCTTTAGAATTCTGTGTTTGACCGTGAGTACATTTTTTCAAAAGTTAATACTTAATTCCTCAAATTCTTTCTTAATGATAATATATCGATACTGGTAAATTAACTTTTGGTGTGTAATTACTGTTACTAAACGGGTTTTCTTTCTTCCATTTACACCAACTATTAGGACATACAGGACATAACACGTGGCAATGAGACTGATTAGGGAAATTAGTACAATCGTAATGAACCGTAAAAATGTCTTAATTTTTTTCATTTGGTACACTTTTTCATTTTCTGTTAAATAAATATTAGCTGCAGCCTGTCGAATAACCATACCAAAATAGTTTTGAATTTTATTAACTGTGCATTCTGTTAATATTCCTTTTCCAGTTAGTCGATTACCGTGTTGTTGATCTTTTCTTCGGTTACATAGTCAGGTACCAATACACTTCTATATATGACCAACACACTCTAACTTTTCTGGTTGAATTTGAAATCTTCTGTATGGGTTACTGTTGACAACATCATTGAATGAAGAGGAATCTCTACTCCGAAGTAAAATTTATAAATTAAATCATTTTTTTTGACAGAACGATGAAAGATCGAAACACGAACCTTGACAAACAAGGCCGCTGTTGTGGGGATCGAATTCAGAGCTTCAGGTTTATGAAGTGAGTGCTCTTCCACTACACCACTATCGCATTCTAAAGCCTAAAACCTTTTCTAAAAGCAATTAATGGCTTATTGTTACTTTTTAGGATTTTAGTTTTCATTAGAGCATTCAAGCTTAGAAAATTAAAAAAGATATCGTGAGATTATCGATTATATCGAAGATATCGTCAAACTCATAAGGAATAAGTATGGTGTTTGATAATCAGAAATTGCAGGCGACGGTTAAATATCAAAATGACTAAAGAAAAAATTTATTGCTAAACTATATGAACCTCGGATGTTTAAATGAAAACTTAGTTATCAAGGTGTTTAATAGAACTTTTAATAATACTAAAAACGGGATTCTTAATCTTCATCACTAAATGCTTAGACGGCAGCTGGACATTGGGGTTGTTATGAAGATATGTTAGCAAAATTAAAATGACTAATCAAAATGGAAACTTGATATAGGTCCAATAAAGTCTCTATTTTTTTTTTATTGCAGATTCAGACGTATCGCTGACACATTTTTTAGTTTCTATGTGAAGAATTAATTTGATATTTCTTACTTTAAAAGTGCTATTGAATTAAAACGCATATCTTCTATAATGGCTCCTCTAAATATTGGAAGCGTTGCTTTTCCTTACTTGTAAATTTTGTTTTTATTTATTTCTTTGAGAATAGAATCACCACATATTAAAACAATACCAGATGGTTGTTTATAATTCTTTGTCTCTTTACCAATCCAATTCAAATTATTTTTGATGAAATTTGTTTGGTTGAGATTATCCATTAACATGGCACTGTCCAAATTTACAATTAGTTTTTTCTTATACATTAATACATTACAATGCATTTAATCTTTTTCAAAGCTTTCAGTCTTTTTTAACGTTAGTTTCTTTTTGAAATATATTTGTGAAGAAATTTAAATTATGTAATGATATTTGATAATGAATTAAAAGACATTTTAATTTTCAAAACAAACCAAGCTAAGAGTTTGCGACAAATATTGGTTAGCCATTCTAGATTTATCCTGGGGCCGTATTCTCATCTCTCCGTTAAGCTTAACGGAGCGTTAGTCAAAAATTTCTTTTAACTTACATTAATAAAAAAATTATTTAAAATTATAATTTTTTAAACATAAATGTTTTATTTTGGTATAAGTTTTATTTTAACGAATTTTTATAAATTTTCGTCATTTCTTTACTTAGAAATAGTTTAATGAAATTTCAGACAAAAGCTCCGTTAAGTTTAACGGAGAGATGACAATAGGGCCCAAGATTAATTAAACTTGAAATAATATATCTTGTTAACTCTTATCTTAAAAAAAAATTTTTTCTTTAGGTTAGATAAACAATTTTTTTGTCTATTGTATTCATATATTTTTTTGGCAAGTAAACTTTTATACTTATTCTCAATATATTTAAATTTTTCATGAAAAGACAACATAGTAAAAGACATAGTTATGTCTGAAGTAGTTAAAGACATAGTTATGTCTGAAGTAGTCATACCAGCTGTTTCAGAAAAAATTCCAAAATTGAACAATTCCTTCCCACCTTAAAATATGCGTCTTTCGATGTTTTTGAAAACATGCAAATTTAAGATAATCGCTTACGTCTGCTTTTTTAAGATATTATTAAAAAAGGTTTTGGTGAAAATACTTTTACCGTCTTCTTTTTTCAAACATTTTTTAATTGTTTGAATATCATACTTTAATATGGTTTTATGTTCCATAAAAAGCTTTACTTAACTTTACGTGAATTCTGGAACAGAGTTCTATAATTTGCAAAGTTCAAGAACTAGCAAGTCTTTGTCAAATTTTGCAAGTTAGATGTCTGCTGTGTAGCAGTTGAAACTGGTTGATTATTGTTGATTAGCAGTTGAAACTGGTTGATTATTGTGAATAGGCGCAAAGATTTTCATAAATTCCGTATTAAGTTTTCTTTTCGCAGTTGGCTATTTGTCTGTTTGAATCGGAGAGCATTAAACATGCAAGCAGGGGTACACTAGTAAGTTTCACAACAGAATTTTATACACTAATAAGTTTAATAACACATGTTAACTCTCGTGAAAAAGAATTTTGGCTGCGGGAGTTTTTGTTTCAGATGTTAATTGTGAACCAAATCAACCTTTGATTCCCCCACCTTCCTTAAAAAAATTGCGTTTCTAAGTTTGCCTTAAATCAAGGCTGCGCCATAATCAATAAGTTGATTGTGCAAATACACGAACAGTCTTATAGAGACTACTAAACTCTAAGCATTTATTTTTGCCTACCTCTCAGCGCTTTATGTCAAATTGTCTCATTCAAAGATGAGATAGCTAAGTTGATTCCGGATATCTTACTCTATTCCGATCTTAATCTTTCAATATTTATCTATGGCAATTTCAAAGCTCATTGCTTGGGGAGATATGCTCTATCTATTATTAAGCCACGTTTTCTATAACTTAAACCATGATCAAAGAATTAAAAAATATAAAGCATAAAAACCATCACCGCCACGTAACTGATTTAATATATCTTTTAAAAAGATTCGTGGTCTTTAAAGTAGTTTTCCATAAGTTGAACCTTACCTCTTGCAAAATTTATCATACTTACTAGCTCTATGTGAGACTAATTTGGATGCAGCAGTTAATTTTTCGGATGTCAGTATTAAATCAATTCACCTATTTGTCGAGAAATCTAGTTAGAATCTTCTGACCTTTCTTTTACGTGCTTCCGCTTAGCACCTCTCTGTTCTATTACCTTTCTCTTTATTTTTTATTGTTCTCCATCTTCTCAAGACTGCATTTTTTTAGATTTCACTTTAGATCAAATTTACTAAACCTTTAACCTTTTATATCGTACTTCCTTTTTGCATTCATTGCACTATTTACAACTACCCTATAGCTGACTAGAATTTAAAAAATAAAAAGTGTTAAAAGATAACATAATACAAAGAAAAAAAAAGTTATGGCAAAAACTTTTCTTTTTACAATTTTCTCAAATGGGAATAAGAGACATGGCGCTTCGAATTCTAGCAGTATTTTTATTATATAAGTTTTATTTCGCTGATTATACAATATTACAATTTTCATATAACTATGTAAAAATAAATAACATCTTAAACATAAAAACATTGATTGAACCTTTTTTAATTTTTTTATTATATATATATATATATATATATATATATATATATATATATATATATATATATATATATATATATATATATATATATATATATATATATATATATAGTATATATTTGTTACAACGAAAGTAAAAATAATTGACAAAATACAAATCATAGCTTGTCAGATTACAGTTAGTTTTTGTGAAGCTCATATTGCAACTTTCACTAAGGATAGCTGCAAGCTGTAGAACATTAGAGCTTATCGAGGCTCGCTTTAAAACTTTTGACAGTTGGAGAACCGATTACTTTATCTGGTAACATGTTCCATTCATTGGCATTGCTGTATTTTTCACGGTGAATTCTTTCTCTGTGATTTGCTCTTGGTGGAATTGTGATAAGAGGAAAGTGCCAGTTGACTATGTCGAAGTTATTAATAATTTTATATTTTTGGATAAGGTTACCTCGTTTACGACGTTCAACAAGAGAAGATAGGCCAAGTTGTAAACATCTGGACTTGTAGTCTAACTTTTTCAGTTTGTCTGGTACTTTTGTGTCTCTGCGCTGTATTGATTCAATAGTTTTTATCATCCTTCACCAAATGAGGGTTCCAAGCTGGAATTGCAAACTCAAGTAAAGGACGGATGTAGGTGGAGTAGATTTGTTTCCATAAAGAAGCATCACGAGATTGGAAAGTGTGTTTTAGGATGCCTAGCATTTGATTTGCTTTACATGAGGCAATCATGAATTCGATTTCTACTTTAAGATCATTGGTAATTTGAATTCCCAAGTCACACTTAGAGGTGGTGGCTTCCAATGTAGCTCGAGTCGTTATTGAACAAGGGTCTATTTCCTCCATTGAGTACTTGAAAGGAGTTATTTTTTTTGGCCAAAGTGCATGACCTTGCATTTCTTTGCATTTAGCTCCATGAGCCAAGATTTAGTCCACTGTACAATTTGGTCAATATCTGATTGGAGTTGAAGTTGAGCAGCAAGTGAGTTGACAATGCTTAGGATTTTAGTGTCATCAGCGTAGATCTTACAACTGTTTTCTTTACTAATTACATCCGGCAGATCATTGATGAAAATGACAAATAAAATTGGACCCAAGACTGATCCTTGCGGAATTCCACTTGTCACAGGTAGCCAATTAGATTGAGTGTCGCCAAGGATGGCTCCTTGAGACCTTTTGAGTAGAAAAGCTTTTATCCGATTGAAAAAATTGCCTTCGATTCCGTACATATTTAATTTGTGAAGCATTTGTTGATGTGGGACTTTGTCAAAAGTTTTAGCAAAATCTAGAAATACGACGTCAACTGGTAGCTTTCTGGCTATATTTCCAGTCAAGAAGTCCATTGTTTCAAGGAGATTTGTAATGCATACTTTTTTCTCTAAAAATCCGTGTTGACTATTTGATAAAAGATTGTTTGATTTTAGATGCTGCATGATTGCCTTCCTAACTAATTTCTCCATTATTTTACACGGAATCGATATGAGAGTCTATAGTTTGATGGATCAATTCTGGAGCCCTTCTTAAATAAAGGTGTTACATTTGCTTTGGACCATGAGCTTGGAATTTCACCATTGTCAAATGACTTTTGAAAGAAGAGAGTAAGTGGAGAAGACATTGAGGTAGAATAAAAGCGTAAAACACGAGAACTGACATTATCTACACCAATTGATTTAGATGTATTTAGTGCTCAGAGTTCCATTAGAGTGGCCAGAGTATCGAAAGATATGCTATTGAGGATTATGTTAGTTCTACGATCAAAACGGGGAAGATTGTCATTGGATGACTCTTTGCTGAAAACTGATTGAAGTTGATTGTTAAGTGAGTTGGCTATTGTAATTTTGTCAGAGCTAATGATCTCACTGGAACTGGTGATTCGCATAGATGAGATCTGATTTATTACAGAGCGTTTACTATTTATGTATGAAAACAGTCTGTTAGGATTATGCTTATCATTGGCAAGGGCAATTTCGAAAGATTTCAGAGAAAAATGACTTAATTTTTTAAAAAACTTTATAGTTTCCCTATATTCCCCAATCAGTGATTTTATATTTTGAACTGACGTTACGAGCCCAGAGCGATTTTTAAGACAAATAAGAGATAATAGTTCTTTTGTCATCCATGGTTGCTTTTTGGGGGATGGTTTGTTTGACATACGAGGGATGAATTGAAGATAACATTCATTGTATTTGTTGAGCCAAAGTTGATAACATTGTTCTACGTTTAAGTCTTTAAAAATAGACGACCAGTCAACACTATTGAATTCTTTGTTGATTTTTTCGCAGTTACCATGCTTGTATATAAATTTAGAGCTGGTGAAACGTGATAATTTTATGCTGGAAGCCGGTTTGTTTGAAAAAGAGAGACAAATTAAGAACTGAGACCAATTTTACTAGAAGAAAAGACTGAGTTAGAAGTCCAAGTGATATCTGGGAAAATGAAGTCACCAGCAATGATGATACCGTTGTATTTTTTAGTTTTTAGATATTAATGTTTTGGCAAAGAAAATAGCACTTGATATCTTTGAGAACGCTTCAATACTTCAATAGATGGAGGTCTATAAATGCAGCCTAAGGGCAGAGTTTAATTCAAAAGCTTTAGTTTAACCCATAATTGTTCTGAATAGTAAGGAATAAAATCTTTGTATAGTAGGGATTCCTCTATTTTGTTTGAGATGATTTTACTGTTTATGTATATAGATACAACTCCTCCGATGAGTTTTATTGGATTGAGGAAGGTTGCATTGATGTAGAAGCACGAAGGATGAGATAGTTTGATGGAAGAGCTGGCCTTGTTAAAGAATGTTAAACTAGTGAGATGTTGAGAGCGACTGAATGGCTTCAGGAGCTGATTTCCATTTGAGGAATTGATTCCTCTCTCTTCCATTGATGTTGACTGTTTTGGATGTGTCGATGTATTTGATTTTTTTGCTGCGGATGACAAATCGAAAGGGTTTGTCAAGTAAATCTTTTGCCAATAGTTCTGCATTTTCTGTATCACGCTTTTTGTTTAAGTTATTAAATGTTTCTTGTTCGAGAGGTGTACGGTCTGGGCGAATGTAGACAGATTTTAATTCATCTATTGAGGCAATTCGCTTTGTATTAGATAAGAGATTATTGCACTGCTCATTCGAGTCAAACTCAATGATGATCAATTCATTTGGTTCAGCTGCTATTGTAGTTAAACTGGTAGTATTGTTGATCTTTTTTGTGAAATGCCCAACAACTTTAAAAGCAACATTATAGTTAAGTTTTTTAAGCATACTTTGAACTGAAATTAGCCTCTGATTATTGTCAAAGGATTTTGGAAGACCGGTAACTATAGCTCTTTTTGATTTCGTTTCTACAATTTTAGCATTTTCGTTGACTGCTGTGATAATTGCTTTATTGGCTTCTGAACCGTGCTTGACTGTGCTTGCCCAGTTAAGAGTTGTGGTCAAGCTCGGAGATGCTGACTTTGGCTGTTAAAAAAGATTTTCTTTTAGAGTAATATTTTCAGTTTCAAGAACAGATACGCGGGTGAGAAACATGCTGACTGTGTCTATTAGTTTTGATATCGTAGCATCAAGCTTTTGAGAAGCAGCTGAATGGTTACCTTGACCAAGGCCTGGCCTGTTGGCTGCTTGAGCTGCAAGTTGGTTAGTTGAATAAGGTGTGGTCATTATCATCAATGATTTACAAATTGATTAATCTGATATTTTATATTTGACAAGAGGGCTACCACTCTGAATTACAGTGGATTACCTCTTGGTCGGAAACTTTTTGAACTTATTACACACGGACTTATTAACACAATGTATATATATACATATATATATATATATATATATATATATATATATATATATATATATATATATATATATATATATATATATATATATATATATATATATATATATATATACATATATATATATATGTATATGTATATATATATATATACATATTTAAATTATATATATATTTATTTATATATACATATTTAAATATATATATATACACATATAAATATATATATATATATATATATATATATATATATATATATATATATATATATATATATACATATATATATACATATACAGGGGCGGATCCAGAGGGGTTCAAAGGGTGCTCCAGCACCCGTCAACTTTCAACAAGCAAAGTTTACTATTTTGTTGCTTTTTTTTTATATAAAAATTAAATTGTTAAAATATTTTATTTAACTCAAAATTTGCGATTTAATTTTTTGTGAAGGATGTCGAAAATAATTTTCTTTGTTGTTGTGTTAGCGCTAGCGTATTTTATATATATATATTTATGTTTCGACTAGGAAACTCCAGTATAGTCGCTTTCTGATTCGCCTGCTCCCCTCAGAATTATTTTTGATTGGCCTGCACCTCTCAGAAGCTATTTTTGATTGGCTTTGTTTCTTAAGCTAATCAAATCTGAGGGGTGCTGACCCAATCAGAAAGATCTCTAAAGGGTGCAAGCCAATCACGCATAAATCAGAAAAAAGGGTTTTCACTAAGCTTTTGGTTAACTCGTAGGTTAAGTATTCTAAATATGGCGGATTCAATGCTTCAAATCACATTAAAATGTATTTTAGATGAAAATAGGGTTCAATCAGAAAAGAAATCGTTTTTATCTAATGTTATTGTCGAAGCTCATAATACTATTAGAGAAAAATTTTTGTTTATTGAAAAATCTAAACTAAATGTATTGCATAAAATATGCAAAGTTTCAAATATACAGTTTCCCTTATCTCAATCATTTCAAGCAGAAAGCGATTTTCAACCAGTGAGATAATAATTTGTTTGTTGAATAATTATATTAATTTAAAAATAAAAAAACAAACGAAATATTTATATGTGTGTGTGTGTGTGTGTGTGTGTGTGTGTGTGTGTGTGTGTGTGTGTGTGTGTGTGTGTGTGTGTGTTGATTAATGGTTAAAATAATAGCAAATAAAGAAATCATATATAACTTTTTTTGCTTAAACATTTTACTAAAAACTTATTTTTATTTTAAGCTGAAGGATGTGTAAAATTTTGTCCTAGGTGCTTAAAATTTAAAAACATATTTTTCTAGTAAAATTGTGTTCATGCTTAAGTATAATATATTTATATCAAATTTCAAGGAGAAAATAATCAATTATGTTATAATTTATTTTATGTTTGAATAATACCAAAATTACATTTAGTAAATGATTTACCAGTAAGTTATTTTATGACTTAAAATCGTGTAATAATTATTTTGTGGCATAACATTATTAAATTATGTTACCTCGCTCATGTTAATTTTTTGTTTTTTTATTAGAACTTCTCCAAATGGAAACTGTTTATTTAATGCTTGTTCTATTTCATTAATTTTAAATCTTTGTCAGAATACTTTAGATGTTTGACCGGTATCGAATTATATACAAATGCAGATTTTTATTCAAACCATCCAATTATTTTTTCTCAAACTGATGTTACCAAATCTCAAAGAATTGATAAAAACACGGCTTTTTCTATTACTATTTCCTTAAAAGCATATAGCTCTTTTTGTAAAAATAATAGAACACTAAGTGTCATATCAGAATCTATCAATGTTGCAACAAGTTATTCTTATTCCTCGTTTCTTACTTTGTGTGCTCTCTCAAGTGTTGTTGGAATACCAATCGAATCATATTATCCTATAGAAAAGGATAGAAAAGAAATAGAAAAAACTGTTTATGAAATATTTTTCAATTGCACTGTTAGACCACGTGTTGAACATTCTTTAAGCACATCTGTAAAAAAAATACACATACTTCGTTGCTCTTCAGTTATTGCAGGTTTTAAACAGACCTATAATATATTTGTAAACAAAGATCACTTTGTTCCTTTAATATCTTTAAAATGTATTCCTAAAAAATACCAAGTTCATAATATTTTTGCACCTAAAGTAGTAAAATTACCTGAAATTAATCAACTTATTTCTTCAAAATCTAATATCCTGTTTCCTGATTCTACTTAGGAAACAGATATTCTAGACTCAGTTAAAATCCTTTCCACTTTAAAAAAAAGAAAACAACTCACAATTGATCAATTTACTATTAAGTCACCTTTTCCTACAGACAAAAAAATTTGTATTGTATCTTCGCCAATCAAATTAAAAAGTTCTTCCACACTATCGATTGCAGAATGTTCTTCAAAATTTATCTATTCACCGAGTAAGGCAAATTTAAACTCTAAAAGTAGTTCTTCTGCTTTTGGAAATAATGTGAACTATCCTTTGTAAACAAATACGATATCGGGCTCTATGAATCTTATAGAATTAATAAACTAGGCAATGAAGATAAGTATGATTTATTAAAAAGTGTTTATAAACCAAGCTCTAGTTTTCATTTTGAATCCAATAAATAAGGTTGTTCCTTTCAATTCTCTTGGCTATCATTATACTCTTGGCTTGCATATTCAGAAATTAAAAAAGGTGCTTATTGTGTTAATTGTGTTATTTTTGGATCTGAAAAATCAAGTCATAATGCGAGTAAACTTGTTAAGCTTTATAAATCTCCATTTGTGGCATATTCAAAGGCCATTAATAAGTTTAATCAACATGCTGAAAGTTCACCAATTCACCAAACTGCAACTCTAAAGCAAGTCAAGAAAAATAGAGAAATATTAAAACCAATAGTTCTGGCAATTATTATGTGTGGAAAACAAAACATACCTCTCCGAGTTCACCGATGATTCATTTTACTGTGAGAATGAAAATAGTAACTCTGGCAATCTTCAATTAATTTTGAAATTAATATCTGATTGTGCAGAAAACAATTTGGAGAATGGGCGAATTGCTACTCCAAAAATGCAACATATGGCTCTAAAACTACTCAAAATGAGTTGATTAATATTTGTAATGATATTATAGTTTCTAAATTGAAATGTGAAGTTAAAAAAGCTAAATTTTTTTCAATATTAGCAGATGAAGCATCTGATGTTAGCAGTATGGGACAAATGCCACTTGTATTACGCTTTGTAAATGATAATTGTGAAATTTGTGAACTTTTTTTTGGCTTTATTCCTTGCGACTCAGGCTTGTCTGGAGAAGCTATAGCCAGCCAAATTTTGAATAGTATTAAAGATATAGGATTAGAAATGAAACTTTTTGTTGGTCAAGGTTATGACGGTGCTGGAAACATGGGTGGGAACTGTTACGATGCTGCAATAAGAATAAAAACTATTTATCCCAAAGCATTGTATGTTCATTGTGGATCTCATGTCCTCAATCTTTGTGTTGCAGATGCCTGTAACATACAAATAGTTAGCAATATGATGTTAAATGTTTGAGTTATATCTCATTTCTTTAATTTTAGTCCAAAACGTTTTGATGTTCTGAAAAAAAAAATTGAAGAAATGTTTCCAAAAGCTCATCACTCTCGTCTAATAAATGTATGTCGTACAAGATGGATTGCCAGAATTGATGGTTTAGATGTGTTTATAGAGGTACTTCCGGCTATAATTAAATGCTTTGAGCTATTGATTAATAACAATAAAAAGTCTTGGAATCATGACTCAGTGCGTGATGCAAATAGTTATTTCTTTGCTACTAGATCTTTCCAGTTTCTTGTTACTTTAGTAGTGGTGTCTCGCTGTTTAGAAGTAACAAGACCAATTACAAAACAATTTCAATCTCCAAATTTTGATGTTTTTGCATCACGTGAAAAAGTAAATTTGTTATATCTTGCTT
Organism: Hydra vulgaris; assembly: GCF_038396675.1. NCBI lineage: Eukaryota > Metazoa > Cnidaria > Hydrozoa > Anthoathecata > Hydridae > Hydra > Hydra vulgaris. The sequence goes on along the minus strand of NC_088922.1, from coordinate 54,551,885 downwards.
TACAGCGACTAAGATCAGAAATTGAACACAGTCACGGTGCTTGGTATAGTGAGGCAGTTGTATTGGCAGCTAGTGTTGGTGTTTATGAGCACAAGCCTCGTACAATAGGAAAACACCTAAATCGAAATAATTGTCCTAGTGAATCTATTAATGAGTGTTACAAGAAAGTTATTACAATTCCTTTTCTTGACCATTTATCATCCCAGATTCAATTACGTTTTTCTAATAGAAACATTGCTGTTTATAATAAGTTCTTTGCAATGCCAACTAACGTTTTAAATGTTGCTGAATGGAGAAGCAACTTTCTTCTTTTTTTAAATGAGTATGAGGATGAACTTCCGAAACCACGCTTTATCATGACCGAATTGAACATGTGGGAAGATTATTGGCGTAGTTTTAAAAATTCTCTTCCAACTACTCTAACCAAACTCCTTCCTCTTATTGATAGAATAATTTTTCCTAATATATTCACCTTAATTCAAATTCTTGCAACTATTCCAGTAACAACATGCACTTGCGAAAAATCAATCTCTGTTATTCTTCGTTTAAAAACCTATCTACGTAACACAATGTCACAGAATAGATTTAATAGTCTTGCTTTAATGCACGTTCACTAAGATATCAGCATTGATGCAAATGAAGTGATTGATTGTTTTGCTAGGAAAAATCCTCGTAGAATGAAACTTGTAGATATTTTTAATTCTGATCCAATTTAAAATGTTTTATTTAATTATATAATATAAATATATTGTTTACTGTTTTATATATTTAATAGAGTGTTATGGCGTATTAAATGACGTACTAATATGATGAAGACTTTAGTTAAAAAGTGAACTTTTTTTAATGCTTCAATTTATAATAGTGGTCCTTGAAAGTTCTGCATTTTTTTTGTATTTTTTAATTATAAAATTATACTTCAAAAAATATATGCAGTAGAATCTTGTTAAGTCTGACTCTTAAGGGGAATAGATAAATAGTCAGACAAGGGGAATAGATAAATAGTCAGACAAGGGGAATAGATAAATAGTCAGACAAGGGGAACAGATAAATAGTCAGACAAGGGGAATAGATAAATAGTCAGACTTAGCGAATGTCAGAGTATGTATAGAAAGTTAAATGGGAATTGAAAATCTTACTTAGTAAAAGTTTGACTTATCAGACTTAATTATAAAGTTTTCATTATACTAATTTATTGATAGTTATAATTATAGTTTAATTATAATTAATGTTTAATTATAACTGGATTTACAAATAAGTCTGTTATTACATTTTTATTTATATTTTTAGGGAATATTCTTGGAAAATAAATGGTCCCAGAACATCATGAAACTTATATTTTATTACAGTTACATAATTTTGTTTATAAGCAGTGTTATATAATGTTACTAAATCTATTCACTAATATTAATGTATTTAGTGTAAAAGTTTATTATTATTGCTATTACAATTTATAAATAATTATTGTGCATAATTATATATTTTAAGTATATTATGTGCATAAATTTATTATATCATAGTATTAATAATTATTTTTAATAGTGAGTTGTAATACAGTTGTGTTATAATTGCAATATAATGTGCATGACGCAGGTGTTTTTAGAAGTTAAACTAGATGGTTACTTTATATATTTCTAAGTTTCTATTTAAAAATCGTATTAGAAGCAAAATTTGGATAGTTCCATTGCAACTAGATTTTTATTTACAGTTTCTTTTATCAGTTCAACATTTTGTAACTATTCGACTAGTTTATTTTAGTTTTCCTACTGTTGAAATATGGTTTTAATTTAGTAAAGTTTCATGATTTGAAATTTACTATATTAGTCATAAGCTAACAATTTAGAAAAAGAAATTTAGCACAGTTATGGTAAGAAATTTGTTTACTTTT